>NC_041381.1:678508933-678509867 GCF_002162155.2 Triticum dicoccoides | reverse complement strand
AAATAAAATAAAAAGGGGCAATGCTACTATCCTTTTTTCCACACTTGTGCTTCAAAGTAGCACCATGTTTTTCATATAGAGAGTTTCATATGTTGTCACTTTCATATACTAGTGGGAATTTTTTCATTATAGAACTTTGCTTGTATATTCCAACGATGGGCTTCCTCAAATGCCCTAGGTCTTCGTGAGCAAGCAAGTTGGATGCACACCCACTTAGTTTCTTTTGTTGAGCTTTCATACATTTATAGCTGTAGTGCATCCGTTGCATGGCAATCCCTACTCCTCGCATTAACATCAATCGATGGGCATCTCCATAGCTCATTGATTAGCCTCGTTGATGTGAGACTTTCTCCTTTTTCTTCTTCTTCACATAACCCCCATCATCATATTCTATTCCACCCATAGTCACTACTAGGAAAAGGGCTATAGATAGGATTGGTACTAATGGCGCACCAGGTAAGTAGTGCGCCACTACTATATACTAATGGCACACCGGTGGGCGATGCGCCATTAGTGTGGAAGCCACTAATGGCGCACCAGACACAAGGTGCGCCACTAGTATTAATTTTTTTTCCATTTTTCCATACATACTAATGGCGCATCAGGTCGAAGTGCGCCATTACTAGTTCTAACTAGTAATGGTGCACCAGGGAGATAGTGCGCCATTACTGTATTTTTTTTATTTATTTTTTTTGCAAAACTACTAATGGCGCACTATGACCCGGTGCGCCATTAGTATATATATTTATTTTTTTTACTTTTTTGCGAAACTACTAATGGCGCCCTCCCCGGCCCGCGCTCCACCGCCGCCGAGCACCCCCCGCACCCTCCCTCGCTCCACCGCCGCCGACGACCCACCACACCCTCCCCCGCTCCAGCGCCGCCGCCGACCCCCCGCACCCTCCCCGGCCTGCTCCACCGCCGCCGAGCAACC
>NC_041381.1:678500002-678508031 GCF_002162155.2 Triticum dicoccoides | reverse complement strand
GGCGCCTCCGCGACATCCCCGCCGCCCCCGCGCCATCACCGGCGCCTCCGCGCCCCCGCGCCATCTCCTGCGCCGCCTCCCCACGTCGGCCCCTGCCCTGCGCCGCTGCCGACCCTGACCCCAACCCCGACCCCTCCTACGACCGGCCACGCCCGCCCAGGTACCTCTCCTCCTTCCTCCTTCCTCCCTCTCCACCCTTCCTCCCCATTCCCTCCCTCCCCATACGGACAGAGCAGTCACATTGTTGCATAGGATTGGTCCGTACTAGTAGTTCCGAACAGTTTTTTGCCTGAAATGAACCCAATTGCCACAGCCATGTCAGGTGTTACTTTCCTACCCCAAATCTGTAGGTTGCTTCCAGTAGGAGGCACAATTGGTTCAGGCCTTGTTTTACAGTTTGGGTTGGGCCCTCTTCGTTTTTGTTCAAGGGAAGTGCAGTCACATTGTTTCATACGTATGATTGTTGTAGGTACTAATAAAATTTTAAAACAATGGTTTGCTCCAAATGAATCGAATTGCCACTGCCAGTCGGTTGTATGCTTTGCATTCAGCAATGATCTGGGGAGAGCATTCATCGTAGTCGCATTATAGGATGACTGGCACTCTGTTTGCCCAAAGTGAACCCAACTGCCACTACCAAGTCAGGTGTTTCTTTTCTGCCTCAGTGCTTAGGCTGTTTCTAGACAGCACACTTGCTTCAGGCCTTGTTTTACTTTATGTTCTGGGGCAGTTCAGTCACATTGCTGCATTTTTTTGTGAATATGCAAAGCTTGCGTATCTTTCATTGGGAGAAGAGTGAAATAAGTTACAAAGCGGCACTCAACATGTTTGTCGTCTTTTAGCTAGTGTGATGAGATTTTGGTACCTATCAACTTAGGCAAATAATAATTTATTTGTTTTTGTGACAGTTGGTTGAGCACATCTTCTAGCCTCTTGTGAATACATCTGGGACAACGCTTCACAACAGTCAGGTATATACTGCTTCAGTTTTGAGTGAAATCCTCTGCCATAGCCCCTGCCCCAGATGAAGTGAGCTATATATGTGTATGATGATCCTTCTTTCCTAAAAGTGAGATTGCCATATGTAGTTCAGAACTGACCTAGCTAAGGTTGTTTTCCTACTGAATGATGATATTATTATGATGATATTTTCCTACTGATTATAATTTGTACCTGTGTACTAGCACTGTGTCATATTCTTCCATTACAAGTAGTACAAGGCTAGTACTAGTAGTGCTACTCTCTTACTGCCAGTGACACTCTATCGAGGTCATTAACTCCAACTCAAGTGGACATAATTCTCTGCAGTAGTATAGCACTTGTAGTAGTATGGCACTTGCAGTAGTATGGCACTTGCAGTAGTGCGGGACAATAGTAGTTTAGTGCAAGTTTCAGTTAATTAGCTAGATTAAAAAAGATCTGGAACGGAAGCTCACATAAGTTGAGCTGATTTTTGTCCATATGAAAGCAGAGGATCATATGGTCTGTGGCCTTTTCATCCATATGAAGGTAGAGGCAGATTGTGGTGCTAGTTTGCTGGGTTTTGTCTCCAACCATTGTGTCGTGATGAATTTGCAGGTACCCCGAGAGGCCCTTGAGTTTGCCGGAATGTCGATTAACTTCCGTTCCGGCAAATTCGGGTACTCCATATGTCCTATTTTCAGCAAAGGTAATGCTGAAATTTTCCGTGAATTTTAGCATGACTTTGCTAAAAATAGGACATATGGGGTACTTGCGACTAATACCTGTTATCATGCATGTTTTATGATCTGTTGTAAGGGTACTAATTGGTCTCTTCTGCTGCTTATCAGAGATGGCGGGAAGCAGCCACCGCCGCTCTGTGACACCACATTACGAGTTGGATGCTTCCGAGTTCTTCACTATCATACTTGAGACTTCAGTATCATCCATGACGCAGGTATATAAAACAAGAGATCTCCACTTCACCCATCTCATTATGATATCTGTTGTTTGCTACATCACTCATTGTCCCAAACTGCAGAGGCTGCCTGACAGTTTTATGAACATGCTGATGGGTGAAGATCCGCCAAATAATGTGAAGCTGCGACAGGCCGGCAGCGGGTTTCGTAGGCAGTGGGATGTGGAGTTGGTGATCAAGGAGGGCCACATGTACTTGTCTCATGGGTGGGAGAAGTTCTACCGTGCCTACGACCTGCGGCTGGGGTACTTCCTTCTCTTCAGGTACGACGACGACGCCACCATGCTCATCGTGAAGGTGTTCAACACGACTATGTGTCGCATGCGCTATGCTGACGATGATGATGCCGGTACGTTCTGCCTCTTCTTATTCCTCTACATTTGGCTTTGTCTCACATCGATTGTTAACGGTCATTGTTGCATTTTGGACAGGTAATGGGAGCAGCAGCAGCGACACTGGCTACAACCAAAGCAGCAGCGACTATGGCTGTAGCGAAAGCAGCAGCGATTCTGGCTGTAGCTAAAGCACCAGCGATTCTGGCAGCAGCATAGACAACAAGAAGGATGATCCGGACTGGAGTGCGGGAGAAGAGGAGCAGAGTGGGGATGAGGAGCTGCAGGATGACGATGGGCATCACGCTGAGGATGACCTAGCGCTGGTGGTGGCTGACCAAGGGCAAGAGATGGTGGTGGCTGACCATGGGCAAGAGATGGAGGTGGCTGAGGATGACCTAGCGATGGTCGTGCCTGAAGGTGGCCTCGCGATGGTGGTGGTGCCTGACAATGACCACGCACCGGTGGTGGCGCCGGCGATCCCACAGCCAGGTGACATGACCACGCCAATTGTGGTAGAAGACTACATCCCACTGCCTCCACCACCTCGCCGCTCTTGGCGCATCAGGCTGAGGAAGGAGAAGGAGAAGGAGAAGAACAATGCATGAGAACTGAACTTTGTGCATGAGAACTGAACTTTGTCAGGTATGTCAGATCTCCAAAATGATATATATATATACTTAGTTACCTATGTTATCTCTAATATGCTTAGTTTCCTATAGGTTAGCTTCATTTTTACCTAAGTTGGCTCTAATATGATAACTTAGAGCTTATATGCTTAGTTTCCTATAGGTTAGCTCCAAAATAACTTATGTTAGCACAAAATGATCAAGTTTACATAATAAGCTTATAGTCTTTTTCTTATTCTTCTTCTTTTCCAAAATGACATAGGTTAGCTTCATTTTACCTAAGTTGGCTCTAATATACTAACTTAGAGCTTATATGCTTAGTTTCCTATAGGTTAGCTCCAAAATAGCTTATGTTAGCACAAAATGATCAAGTTTACATAATAAGATTATAGTCTTCTTCTTATTCTTCTTCTTTTCCAAAATTCTTCTTATTCTTCTTCTAGTGTTCTTCTTCTTCTAGTATTCTTCTTCTTCTAGTATTCCTCTAGTCTTCTTCTTTTTCTTCTTCTAACTTCTTGTTTATCATTTTGCAGATTTGATTTAATTCACGGAAGCTTGCATGGATGGAGTGCTTCTTTTCCATTTGTGTTTTTATTTTGTATCAATGTGAAACTTTTGTGAATTGATGGATAATGGTGTTGGATGAACAATGTGAAACTTTTGTAATATGTAACGATGGAACTATGTGTTGGCTATGTATGTATATGTGATGGAACTTGTGTGTTGGCTATGTATGTATATATGATGGAACTTGTGTGTTGGCTATGATTGTTATATGGATGCTTGTTGTATATATATGTGTTGGATATATCATAGGTGAAATAGTGACCTGAGATTAAGAAAAAAAATTAAAAAAATCGTTACTAATGGCGCACTACCATGTGGTGCGCCATTAGTATAGAAGACACTAGTGGCGCACTGTGGGCAAAACTAATGGTACCAGATACTAATGGCGCACCAGTGGTGCGCCATTAGTAAAAAATACTAGTGGCGTGATACTAATGGCGCACCGGTAGTGCGCCATTAGTAGGCAAAACCGGTGCGCCATTAGTAGGCCTTTTCCTAGTAGTGAGTGCTATATCCATGGCTCGCGCTCATGTATTGCCTGAAGGTTTATAAGTTTGAGATTACTAGAGTATGAAACAATTGCTTGGCTTGTCATCGGGGTTGTGCATGATGACAGCATTCTTGTGTGACAAAAATGGAGCATGACTAAACTATATGATTTTGTAGGGATGAACTTTCTTTGGCCATGTTATTTTGAGAAGACATAATTGCTTAGTTAGTATGCTTGAAGTATTATTATTTTTTATGTCAATATAAACTTTTGTCTTGAATCTTTCAGATCTGAATATTCATACCACAAGTAAGAAGAATTACAATGAAATGATACCAACTACCATTCCACATCAAAAATTATCTTTTTTATCATTTACCTACTCGAGGACGAGCAGGAATTAAGCTTGGGGATGCTTGATACGTCTCCAACGTATCTATAATTTTTGATTGCTCCATGCTATATTATCTACTGTTTTGGGCAACATGGGCTTTATTTTCCACTTTTATATTACTTTTGGGACTAACCTATTAACCGGAGGCCCAACCCAGGTTTGCTGTTTTTTGCCTATTTCAGTATTTCGAAGAAAAGGAATATCAAACGGAGTCAAAACGGAACAAAATCAACTGGAGAAGTTATTTTTGGAAGGAAAGCTACCGGATGGACTTGGACCCCACGCCAGGGAAGCCACGAGGAAGCCACGAGGGTGCGGGCGCGCCCACCCCCCTAGGCCGTGCCCCCTGACTCGTGGGGCCCTCGTGGCTCCCCAGACGTGCTTCTTCCGCCTATACAACTCCACGTACCCTAAAACTTCCAGAACAGAAGATAGATCGGGAGTTCCGCTGCCGCAAGCCTCTGTAGCCACCAAAAACCTCTCGGGACCCTATTCCGGCACCCTGCTGGAGGGTGGAACCCTCACCTGTGGCCATCTTCATCATCCCGGCGCTCTCCATGACGAGGAGGGAGTAGTTCACCCTCGGGGCTGAGGGTATGTACCAGTAGCTATGTGTTTGATCCCTCTATCTCTCGTGCTCTCTCTATGGCACAATCTTGATGTAGCGCGAGCTTTGTTATTATAGTTGGATCTTATGATGTTTCTCCCCCTCTACTCTCTTGTGTTGAATTGAGTTCCCCTCTTGAAGTTATCTTATTGGATTGAGTCTTTATGATGAGAACACTTGATGTATGTCTTGCCGTGTTTATCTGTGGCGACAATGGGATATCACGTGCCACTTGATGTATGTTTTGGTGACCAACTTGCGGCTTCTGCCTATGAACCTATGCATAGGGGTTGGCACACGTTTTCTTGACTCTCCGGTAGAAACTTTGGGGCACTCTTTAAAGTACTTTGTGTTGGTTGGATGAATCTGAGATTGTGTGATGCATATAGTATAATCATGCCCACGGATACTTGAGATGACAATGGAGTATCTAGGTGACATTAGGGTTTTGGTTGATTTGTGTCTTAATGTGTTACTCTAGTACGAACTCTTTAATAGATCGATCCGAAAGAATAACTTTGAGGTGGTTTCGTACCCTAACATAATCTCTACGTTTGTTCTCCGCTATTAGTGGCTTTGGAGTGAGTCTTTGTTGCATGCTGAGGGCTTGTTATATGATCTATCTATGTTATTATTGTTGAGAGAACTTGCACTAGTGAAAGTATGAACCCTAGGCCTTGTTTCCTATCTTTGCAATACCGTTTACGCTCACTTTTACCACTTGTTACCTTGCTGTTTTTATTATTTCATATTACAAATACCTTTATCTACCATCCATATTGCACTTGTATCTTCATCTCTTCGCCGAACTAGTGCACCTATACAATTTACCATTGTATTGGGTGTGTTGGGGACACAATAGACTCTTTGTTATTTGGTTACAGGGTTGTTTGAGAGAGACCATATTCATCCTACGCCTCCTACGGATTGATAAACCTTAGGTCTTCCACTTGAGGGAAATTTGCAACTGTCGTACAAACCTGTGCACTTGCAGGCCCAACAACGTCTACAAGAAGAAGGTTGTGTAGTAGACATCACACCCCTACATGCGCGTGGCCCATGCATATGCATGCACGGGTGGTGTGCTATTTGAATAAGCAATGCAAGTCCTTGACGTGGCACGTGCCTCACAAACCACACACACGGGCAGGAACGTCGAGGACCGGCTGCGTTCGTCCCCGAGACAGAACGGGCCTAGACTTGGTTTGTCATCTCGTGATGACATGCACTAACAGGGAGAATTAGTTATTCACCAAGGAAAACACCCTCTCAGTGCCGAATAATGCCCTTGACCGCCAGGGCCACCGGATGGGTGCACGATATATAGACTGCCCGAGGGGGGAGGGCACCCCTACATGCGCGTGGCCCATGCATATGCATGCAGGGGTGCTGTGCTATTTGAATAAGCAACTCACTTCCTTGACGTGACACATGCCTCACAAACCACACACACGGGCGGGAACGTCGAGGACCGGCTGCGTCCATCCCCGAGACAGAATCTTCGATGGGTGATTGCGTGACAGAACGAGCCTAGACTTGGTCTGTCATCTCACGATGACATGCACTAACACGGAGAAGCAGTTATTCACCATGGACTACACCCTCTCGGTGCCGAATAACGCCCTAGACCGTCGGGGCCACCGGATGGGTGCTCGATATGGAGACCGCCTTGGGGAGGGGGGAGGGCACCCCTACATGCGCGTGGCCCATGCATATGCATGCAGGGGTGGTGTGCTATTTGAATAAGCAATGCACGTCCTTGACATGGCACGTGCCTCACAAACCACACACATGGGTGGGAACGTCGAGGACCGGCCGCGTTCGTCCCCCGAGACACAGTCTTCGGTGGGCGTTCCCGTGATAGAACGGGCCTAGACTTGGTCTGTCTTCTCGCGATGACATGCACTAACATGAAGAAGTAGTTATTCCCCGTGATCTACCCCCTCTAGGTGCCGAACAATGCCCTAGACCGCCGGGGCCACCGGAGGGGTGCCGGTCTCTAGAACCGGACGAGGCTCATCCAAAGAAGAAAACACAAGGAGGTAATTATGATGTGCTAAGGTTGTTTGCCAAGCATGAAAGAAAACAACAAAAAAGTATAATACATATTAACGAGAATGCACAAGAAGGAAAGAGATCTAGGTTGGATGCTTTACCGAGAGCTGCTCTCGGAAAGGTGGCAATTATCGAGAGCCGAGTATCGACCCTCGGTAACCACTGCTCTAATTTTTTTCCCTTCTCTTTTTGTCTTTCTTTTGCACTATCTTTTTTGTATCTCATATTTCGTATGCTTTTACGACCAAAGTTTATAAATTCCATGAGTTTTGATGATTTTTTTCAAAACTCAACTTTAAAGAGTGTAAAGTAAAAAACATGAGAAGAAGCAGTTGTTGACCGTGGCCTATCCCCTCTCTCGGTGCCGGTTAACTTCCTATACCACAAGGGCCACCGGATAGCCCATGCATATACATGCGATGGCCTCCTTTGAGAGCACAAGAAGTTTTGAGGCCAACGGAGCAACAGGACCCGCACTTCCTGCACAAACCAGACATATTCCCTCTCGATACCCATAGACTATCTCGAAGAACGGGCCTAGACTTGGTATGTCATCTCGCGATGACATGCACTAACACGGAGAAGCAGTTATTCACCGTAGACTACACCCTCTCGGTGCCGGATAACACCCTAGAGCGTCGGGGCCACTGGATGGGTGCTCGATATGGAGACTGCCCAAGGGGGGGAGGGCACCCCTACTTGCGCGTGGCCCATGCATATGCATGCAGGGGTGGTGTGCTATTTGACTAAGCAACTCACGTCCTTGACGTGGCACGTGCCTCACAAACCACACACACAGGCGGGAACGTCGAGGACCGGCTGCATTCATCCCTGAGACAGAGTCTTCGGTGGGCGATCCCGTGACAGAACGGGCCTAGACTTGGTCTGTCATCTCGCGATGACATGCACTAACACGGAGAAGCAGTTATTCACCATGGACTACACCCTCTCGGTGCCGAATAAAGCCCTAGACCGCCGGGGCCACCAGATGGGTGCTCGATATAGAGACCGCCCGA
>NC_041381.1:678497928-678499657 GCF_002162155.2 Triticum dicoccoides | reverse complement strand
CAACGCACGTCCTTGACGTGACATGTGCCTCACAAACCACACACACGGGCGGGAACGTCAAGGACCGGCTGCGTCCGTCCCCGAGACAGAATCTTCAGTGGGTGATCCCGTGACAGAACGAGCCTAGACTCGGTCTGTCATCTCGCGATGACATGCACTAACACGGAGAAGCAGTTATTCACCGTGGATTACACCCTCTCGGTGCCGAATAATGCCCTAGACCGCCGGGGCCACCGGATGGGTGCTCGATATGGAGACCACCCAAGAGGGGGAGGGCACCCCTACATGCGCTTGGACCATGCATATGCATGCAGGGGTGGTGTGCTATTTGAATAAGCAACACACGTCCTTGACGTGGCACGTGCCTCACAAACCACACACACGGGCGGTAACGCCGAGGACCAGCTGCGTTCGTCCCCGAGACAGAGTCTTTATTGGGCGATCCCGTGACAAAACGGGCCTAGACTTGGTCTGTCATCTCATGATGACATGAACTAACACGATGAAGCATTTATTCCCCATTGTCTACCCCCTCTAGGTGTCGAACAACACCCTAGACCGCCGGGGCCACCGGAGGGGTGCCGGTCTCTAGAACCGAACGAGGCTCATCCGAAGAAGAAAACACCAGACGGTAATTATGATGTGCTAAGGTTGTTTGCCAAGCATGAAAAAAAGTATAATACATATTAACGAGAATGTACAAGAAGGGAAGAGATCTAGGTTGGATGCCTTACCGAGAGCTACTCGCGGAAAAGGTGGCAATTACCAAGAGCTAGGAATCGACCCTCGGTAACCACTGGTCTAATTTTTTTCCCTTCTCCTTTTGTCTTTGTTTTGCACTATCTTTTTTGTATCTCATATTTCATATGCTTTTACGACCAAAGTTTATAAATTCCATGACTTTTGATGTATTTTTCAAAACTCAACTTTAAAGAGTGAAAGTAAAAAACATGAGAAGAAGCAGTTGTTGACCGTGGCCTACCCCCTCTCTCGATGCTGGTCAACTTCCTAGACCACCGGGTCCACCGGATAGCCCACGCATATACATGCGATGGCCTCCTTTGAGAGCACAAGAAGTTTCGAGGCCAACGGGCAACAGGACCGGCACTTCCTGCACAAACCGGACACATTCCCTCTCGATACCCATAGACTATCTCGAAGAACGGGCCTAGACTTGGTCTGTCCTCTCGCGATGACATACACTAATACGGAGAAGTAGTTATTCACCATGGACTACACCCTCTCGGTGTCAAATAATGCCCTAGACCGCCGGGGCCACCGGATGGGTTCTTGATATAGAGACCGCCCGAGGGGGGGGGGCACCCCTACATGCGCGTGGCCTATGCGTATGCATGCAGGGGTAGTGTGCTATTTGAATAAGCAACGCACGTCCTTGACGTGGCACGTGCCTCACAAACCACACATGCGGGCGGGAACGTCGAGGACCGGCTGCGTTCGTCCCCGAGAAAGAATCTTCGATGGGCGATCCCGTGACAGAACGGGCCTAGACTTGGTCAGTCATCTCGCGATGACATGCACTAACACTGAGAAGCAGTTATTCACCGTGGACTACACCCTCTTGGTGCCGAATAATGCCCTAGACCGTCGGGGCCACCGGATGGGATGGGTGCTCGATATCGAGACCGCCCAAGGGGGGGGGAGCGCACCCCTACATGCGCTTGGCCCGTGCATATGCATGCAGGGGTGGTGTGCTATTTGAATAAGCAAT
>NC_041381.1:678494704-678497162 GCF_002162155.2 Triticum dicoccoides | reverse complement strand
GGCCACCGGATGGGTGCTCGATATGGAGACCACCCAAGGGGGGGAGGGCACCCCTACATGCGCTTGGCCCATGCATATGCATGGAGGGGTGGTGTGCTATTTGAATAAGCAACGCATGTCCTTGACGTGGCACGTGCCTCACAAACCACACACACGGGTGGGAACATCGAGGACCGGCTGCGTTCGTCCACGAGACAGAATCTTTAGTGGGCGATCCCCTGACAGAACGAGCCTAGACTTGGTCTATCATCTCGAGATGACATGAACTAACACGATGAAGAAGTTATTCCCCGTGGTCTACCCCCTCTAGGTGTCGAACAACGCCCTAGACCGCCGGGGCCACCGGAGGGGTGCCGGTCTCTAGAACCGAACGAGGCTCATCCGAAGAAGAAAACACCAGACGGTAATTATGATGTGCTAAGGTTGTTTGCCAAGCATGAAAAAAAGTATACTACATATTAACGAGAATGCACAAGAAGGAGGAGATCTAGGTTGGATGCTTTACCGAGAGCTGCTCCCGGAAAAGGCAATTACCAAGAGCCGGGAATCGACCCTCGGTAACCACTACTCTAATTTTTTTCCCTTCTCCTTTTGTCTTTGTTTTGCACTATCTTTTTTGTATCTCATATTTCATATGCTTTTACGACCAAAGTTTATAAATTCCATGACTTTTGATGTATTTTTCAAAACTCAACTTTAAAGAGTGAAAGCAAAAAACATGAGAAGAAGCAGTTGTTGACCGTGGCCTACCCCCTCTCTCGGTGCCGGTCAACTTCCTAGACCACCGGGGCCACCGGATAGCCCATGCATATACATGCCATGGCCTCCTTTGAGAGCATAAGAAGTTTCGAGGCCAACGGAGCAACATGACCGGCACTTCCTGCACAAACCGGACACATTCCCTCTCGATACCCATAGACTATCTCGAAGAACGGGCCTAGACTTGGTCTGTCATCTTGCGATGACATGCACTAACACGGAGAAGCAGTTATTCATCGTGGACTACACCCTCTCGGGGCCAAATAACGCCCTAGACCACTGGGGCCACCGGATGGGTGCTCGATATGGAGACCACCCAAGGGGGGGAGGGAAACCCTTCATGCGCTTGGCCCATGCATATGCATGCAGGGGTGGTGTGCTATTTGAATAAGCAACGCACATCCTTGACGTGGCTCGTGCCTCACAAACCACACACACGGGCGTGAACATCGAGGACCGGCTGCGTTCGTCCCTGATACAGAGTCTTTAGTGGGTGATCCCGTGACAGAACGGGCCTAGACTTGGTCTGTCATCTCGCGATGACATGAACTAACACGATGAAGCAGTTATTCCCCATGGTCTACCCCCTCTAGGTGTCGAACAACGCCCTAGACCGCCGGGGCCACCGGAGGGGTGCCGGTCTCTAGAACCGAACGAGGCTCATCCGAAGAAGAAAACACCAGGCGGTAATTATGATGTGCTAAGATTGTTTGCCAAGCATGAAAAAAAGTATAATACATATTAATGAGAATGCACAAGAAGGGAAGAGATCTAGGTTGGATGCTTTACCGAGAGGTGCTCTCGGAAAAGGTGGCAATTACCAAGAGTCGGGAATCGACCCTCGGTAACCACTACTCTAATTTTTTCCCTTCTCCTTTTGTCTTTGTTTTGCACTATCTTTTTTGTATCTCATATTTCATATGCTTTTACGATCAAAGTTTATAAATTCCATGACTTTTGATGTATTTTTCAAAACTCAACTTTAAAAAGTGAAAGCAAAAAACATGAGAAGAAGCAGTTGTTGACCGTGGCCTACCCCCTCTCTCGGTGCCGGTCAACTTCCCAGACCACCGGGGCCACCGGATAGCCCATGCATATACATGCGATGGCCTCCTTTGAGAGCACAAGAAGTTTCGAGGCTAACGGAGCAACAGGACCGACACTTCCTGCACAAACCGGACACATTCCCTCTCGATACCCATAGACTATCTCGAAGAATGGGCCTAGACTTGGTTTGTCATCTCGCGATGACATGCACTAACACGGAGAAGCAGTTATTCACCGTGGACTACACCCTCTCGGTGCCGAATGATGCCCTTGACCGCTGGGGCCACCGGATGGGTGCTCGATATAGAGACCGCCCGAGGGGGGGGAGGGCACCCCTACATGCGCGTGGCCCATGCGTATGCATGCAGAGGTGGTGTGCTATTTGAATAAGCAACACACATCCTTGACGTGGCACGTGCCCCACAAACCACACACGTGGGCGGGAACGTCAAGGATCGGCTGCGTTCGTCGCCGAGAAAGAGTCTTGGATGGGCGATCCCGTGACAGAACGGGCCTAGACTTGGTCTGTCATCTCGCGATGACACGCACTAACACGGAGAAGCAGTTATTCACCGTGGACTACACCCTCTCGGTGCCGAATAATGCCCTAGACTGCCGGGGCCACTGGATGGGTGCTCGATATAGAGACCGC
>NC_041381.1:678478681-678494186 GCF_002162155.2 Triticum dicoccoides | reverse complement strand
GTGCCGAATAATGCCCTAGACTGCCGGGGCCACCGGATGGGTGCTCAATATAGAGACCGCCCGAGGGGGGGGGGAGGGCACCCCTACATGCGCGTGGCCCATGCATATGCATGCGGGGGTCGTGTGCAATTTGAATAACCAACACACGTCCTTGACGTGGCACATGCCTCACAAACCACACTCACGGGCGGGAACGTCGAGGACCGGCTGCATTCGTCCCCGAGATAGAGTCTTCGGTGGGTGATCCTGTGACAGAACGAGCCTAGACTTGGTCTGTCATCTCGCGATGACATGCACTAACACGAAGAAGTAGTTATTCCCCGTGGTCTACCCCCTCTAGGTGCCGAAGAACGACCTAGACCGCCGGGGCCACCGGAGGGGTGAAGGTCTCTAGAACCGGACGAGGCTCATCCGAAGAAGAAAACACAAGACGGTAATTATGATGTGCTAAGGTTGTTTTCCAAGAATGAAAGAAAACAACAAAAAAACTATAATACGTATTAACTAGAATGCACAAGAAGGGAAGAGATCTAGGTTGGATGCTTTACTGAGAGCTTCTCTCGGAAAAGGTGGCAATTACCGAGAGCCGGGAATCGACCCTCGATAACCACTGCTCTAAAAATTTTCCCCTTCTCTGTTTGTCTTTGTTTTGCACTATCTTTTTTGTATCTCAAATTTCATATGCTTTTACGACCAGAGTTTATAAATTCCATGTCTTTTGATGTCTTTTTTCAAAACTCAACCTTAAAGAGTGTAAAGTAAAAAACATGAGATGAAACAGTTGTTGACCGTGGCCTACCCCCTCTCTCGGTGCCGGTCAACTTCCTAGACCACCGGGGCCACCGGATAGCCCATGCATATACATGCGATGGCCTCCTTTGAGAGCACAAGAAGTTTCGAGGCCAACGGAGCAACAGGACCCGCACTTCCTGCACAAACTGGACACATTCCCTCTCGGTACCCATAGAGTATCTAGAAGAACAGGCCTAGACTTGGTCTGTCATCTCGCGATGACATGCACTAACACGGAGTAGTAGTTATTCACCATGGACTACACCCTCTCGGTGCCGAATAATGCCCTAGACCACCGGGGCCACCAGATGGGTGCTCGATATAGAGACCGCCCGAGGGGGGGAGGGCACCCCTACATGCGCGTGGCCCATGCATATGCATGCAGCGGTAGTGTGCTATTTGAATAACCAACACACGTCCTTGACGTGGCACGTGCCTCACAAACCACACACACGGGCGGGAACGTCGAGGACCGGCTGTGTTCGTCCCCGAGACAGAGTCTTCGGTGGGCGATCTCATGATAGAACGGGCCCAGACTTGGTCTGTCATCTCGCGATGACATGCACTAACAAGAAGAAGTACTTATTCCCCGTGGTCTACCCCCTCTAGGTGCCGAACAACACCCTAGACCGCCGGGGCCACCGGAGGGGTGCTGGTCTCTAGAACCGGACGAGGCTCATCCGAAGAAGAAAACACAAGACGGTAATTATGATGTGCTAAGGTTGTTTTCCAAGAATGAAAGAAAACAACAAAAAAACTATAATACGTATTAACTAGAATGCACAAGAAGGGAAGAGATCTAGGTTGGATGCTTTACTGAGAGCTTCTCTCGGAAAAGGTGGCAATTACCGAGAGCCGGGAATCGACCCTCGATAACCACTGCTCTAAAAATTTTCCCCTTCTCTGTTTGTCTTTGTTTTGCACTATCTTTTTTGTATCTCAAATTTCATATGCTTTTACGACCAGAGTTTATAAATTCCATGTCTTTTGATGTCTTTTTTCAAAACTCAACCTTAAAGAGTGTAAAGTAAAAAACATGAGATGAAACAGTTGTTGACCGTGGCCTACCCCCTCTCTCGGTGCCGGTCAACTTCCTAGACCACCGGGGCCACCGGATAGCCCATGCATATACATGCGATGGCCTCTTTTGAGAGCACAAGAAGTTTCGAGGCCAACGGAGCAACAGGACCCGCACTTCCTGCACAAACTGGACACATTCCCTCTCGGTACCCATAGAGTATCTAGAAGAACAGGCCTAGACTTGGTCTGTCATCTCGCGATGACATGCACTAACACGGAGTAGTAGTTATTCACCATGGACTACACCCTCTCGGTGCCGAATAATGCCCTAGACCACCGGGGCCACCAGATGGGTGCTCGATATAGAGACCGCCCGAGGGGGGGAGGGCACCCCTACATGCGCGTGGCCCATGCATATGCATGCAGCGGTAGTGTGCTATTTGAATAACCAACACACGTCCTTGACGTGGCACGTGCCTCACAAACCACACACACGGGCGGGAACGTCGAGGACCGGCTGTGTTCGTCCCCGAGACAGAGTCTTCGGTGGGCGATCTCATGATAGAACGGGCCCAGACTTGGTCTGTCATCTCGCGATGACATGCACTAACAAGAAGAAGTACTTATTCCCCGTGGTCTACCCCCTCTAGGTGCCGAACAACACCCTAGACCGCCGGGGCCACCGGAGGGGTGCTGGTCTCTAGAACCGGACGAGGCTCATCCGAAGAAGAAAACACAAGACGGTAATTATGATGTGCTAAGGTTGTTTGCCAAGCATGAATGAAAACAACAAAAAAAGTATAATACATATTAACGAGAATGCACAAGAAGGGAAGAGATCTAGGTTGGATTCTTTACTGAGAGCTGCTCTCGGAAAAAGGTGGCAATTACCGAGAGCCGGGAATCAACCCTCGGTAACCACTGCTCTAATTTTTCCCATCTCTTTTTGTCTTTGTTTTGCACTATATTTTTTGTATCTCATATTTCGTATGCTTTTACGACCAGATTTTATAAATTCCATGACTTTTGATGAGTTTTTTCAAAACTCAACTTTAAAGAGTGTAAAGTAAAAAACATGAGAAGAAGCAGTTGTTGATCGTGGCCTACCCCCTCTCTCAGTGCCGGTCAACTTCCTAGACCACCGGGGCCACCAGATAGCCCATGCATATACATGCGATGGCCTCCTTTGAGAGCAGAAGAAGTTTCGAGGCCAACGGAGCAACAGGACCCACACTTCCTGCACAAACCGGACACATTCCCTCTCGATACCCATAGACTATCTCGAAGAACAGGCCTAGACTTGGTCTGTCATCTCGCGATGACATGCACTAACACGGAGAAGTAGTTATTCACCATGGACTACACCCTCTCGGTGCCGAATAATGCCCTAGCCGCCGGGGCCACCAGATGGGTGCTCGATATAGAGACCGCCCGAGGGGGGAGGGCACCCCTACATGTGCGTGGCCCATGCATATGCATGCAGTGGTGGTGTGCTATTTGAATAAGCAACGTACGTCCTTGACGTGACATGTGCCTCACAAACCAAACACACGGGCGGGAACGTCGAGGACCGGCTGCGTCCGTCCCCGAGACAGAATCTTCGGTGGGTGATCACGTGACAGAACGAGCCTAGACTTGGTCTGTCATCTCGCAATGACATTCACCAACACGGAGAAGCAGTTATTCACTGTGGACTACACCCTCTCGGTGCCGTATAACGCCCTAGACCGCTGGGGCCAACAGATGGGTGCTAGATATGGAGACCGCCCCAGGGGGGAGGGCATCCCTACATACGTGTGGCCCATGCATATGCATGCAGGGGTGGTGTGCTATTTGAATAAGCAACGCACGTCCTTGACGTGGCACGTAACTCACCAAACCCCACACACGGGTGGGAACGTGGAGGACCGGCTGCGTTCATCCCCGAGACAGAGTCTTCGGTGGGCGATCCCGTGACAAAACGGGCCTAGCCTTGGTCTGTCATCTCGCGATGACATGCACTAACACGGAGAAGCAGTTATTCACTGTGGACTACACCCTCTCGGTGCCGAATAATGCCCTAGACCGCCGGGGCCACCGGATGGGTGCTCGATATAGAGACCGCCCGAGGGGGAGGGCACCCCTACATGCGTGTGACCCATGCATATGCATGCAGGGGTGGTGTGCTATTTGAATAAGCAACGCATGTCCTTGACATGGCACGTGCCTCACAAACCACACACACGCGCAGGAACGTCGAGGACCGGCTGCGTCCGTCCCCGAGACAGAATCTTCGGTGGCTGGTCCCATGATAGAACGAGCCTAGACTTGTTCTGTCATCTCGTGATGACATGCACTAACACGGAGAAGCAGTTATTCACCATGGACTACACCCTCTCGGTGCCGAATAACGCCCAAGACCGCCGGGGCCACCGGATGGGTGCTCGATATGGAGACCGCCCGAGGGCGGGGGGAGGGCACCCCTACATGTGCGTGGCCCATGCATATGCATGCAGGGGTGGTGTGCTATTTGAATAAGCAACACACGTCCTTGATGTAGCACGTGCCTCACAAACCACACACATTCGCGGGAACGTCGAGGACCGGCGGCGCTCGTCCCCGAGACAGAGTCTTCGGTGTGTGATCCCATGACAAAACGGGCCTAGACTTGGTCTGTCATCTCGCGATGACATGCACTAACACGGAGAAGTAGTTATTCACCATGAACTACCCCCTCTAGGTGCCGAACAAATCCCTAGACCGGCGGGGCCACCGGAGGGATGCTCGATATAGAGACCGCCCGAGGGGGGAAGGGCACCCCTACATGCGCGTGGCCCATGCATATGCATGCAGGAGTGGTGTGCTATTTGAATAAGCAACGCACGTCTTTGGCGTGGCACGTGCCTCACAAAACTGAACGGGCCTAGACTTGGTCTGGCATCTCGCGATGACATGCACTAACACGAAGAAGCAGTTATTCCCCGTGGCCTACCTCCTCTAGGTGCCGAACAACGCCCTAAACCGCCGAGGCAACCGGAGAAAGATGACCAGCACTTCTTGCACAAAACGGACACGTTCCAACACCATTAATAAAAAAACACCGGCATCCACCATTAGGAAGAAGGCCTATCACTTTGAATGTTCTCTACTCGAGACAGGTGAACATTCAAAGTGATAGTCCATCTCCTTAACAAGAGTGTAATGAATACCAAAGCTTACTGCATCTAGACTATCCCACTATTTAAATAGGTTTTGTTGCTTGTCTCTAGGCAAGGTGGGACTAAACTTTGATGGTGCCCTAATCATTACCGAGAGCGACTCTCGGCACCTGCTCATTTACCGAGAGCTTGGAGTCGACCCTCGGTAACCACTGCTTTACCGAGAGTCCTCTCGGCATAAATTCAACAGCCAAGTGCCTTCAGCTTTCAGCGCATGCCTCTTTGCCGAGTACCGCCCTTGGTAAAATTTTGTTCCCAGTTCTGTTCATACTGTTTTTTGCTCGAATTGGTGCAACAAAAACATTTATACAATACTCAAACTTGCATTTCAAGTCACACAGGTTAACAACAAACTCACATAAGCATTAATCCATAAATAGTTCACACAAGCTTCACTTCAAATCACAAAGTAGCTCTTTAGTACAAGTGCCTACTTACTAATTAAACAACAAAGTGGTCTGCATGCATGCACCATATGATAAAAAGCAACACCACAATTATGACAAACTGAAAGAGAATTATGAAGTTCTTAAACCCACTGAACCAGCTAAGCCATGTCTACTTGCTGAAACACAAGTCTGAGACCTTTGAAAAGTTCAAGGAATTTCAGAATGAAGTAGAGAATCAACATGACTGAAAGATAAAATTCTTGCGATCAGATCGTGGAGGAGAATATTTAAGTCACGAATTTGGTACACACATAAGGAAATGTGGAATCGTTTCACAACTCACGCCGCCTGGAACACCTCAGCGTAACGGTGTGTCCGAACGTCGTAATCGCACTCTATTGGATATGGTGCGATCTATGATGTCTCTTACTGATTTACCGCTATCATTTTGGGGATACGCTCTAGATACAGCTACATTCACTTTAAATAGGGCACCGTCTAAATCCGTTGAGATGACACCGTATGAATTATGGTTTGGGAAGAAACCTAAGATGTCGTTTCTAAAAGTTTGGGGATGCGATGCTTCTGTCAAGAAACATCAACCTGAAAAGCTCGAACCCAAGTCGGAAAAATGCGTCTTCATAGGATACCCTAAGAAAACCATTGGGTATACCTTCTACCTTAGATCCGAAGGCAAGATCTTTGTTGCCAAGAACGGATCCTTTCTGGAAAAAGAGTTTCTCTCGAAAGGAGTAAGTGGGAGGAAAGTAGAACTCGATGAAGTACTACCTCTTGAACCGGAAAGTAGTGCAGCTCAGGAAAATGTTCCTGTGGTGCCTACACTGACTGGAGAGGAAATTAATGATGATGATCAAGGTACTTCGGATCAAGTTGCTATTGAACTTCGTAGGTCCACTAGGACACGTTCCGCACCAGAGTGGTACGGCAACCCTGTCTTGGAAATCATGTTGTTAGACAACGATGAACCTTCGAACTATGAAGAAGCGATGGCGGGCCCAGATTCCAACAAATGGCTTGAAGCCATGCAATCCGAGATAGGATCCATGTATGAAAACAAAGTATGGACTTTGACAGACTTGCCCGATGATCGGCGAGCGATAGAAAACAAATGGATCTTTAAGAAGAAGACGGATGCGGATGGTAATGTTACCATCTATAAAGCTCGACTTGTCGCTAAGGGTTATCGACAAGTTCAAGGGATTGACTACGATGAGACTTTCTCTCCCGTAGCGAAGCTTAAGTCCGTCCGAATCATGTTAGCAATTGCCGCATACTATGATTATGAGATATGGCAGATGGACGTCAAAACGGCATTCCTTAACGGTTACCATAAGGAAGAGCTGTATATGATGCAGCCGGAAGGTTTTGTCGATCCTAAGAATGCTAACAACGTATGCAAGCTCCAGATCCATTTATGGGCTGGTGCAAGCATCTCGGAGTTGGAACATTCGCTTTGATGAGATGATCAAAGCGTTTGGGTTTATGCAGACTTATGGAGAAGCCTGCGTTTACAAGAAAGTGAGTGGGAGCTCTGTAGCATTTCTCATATTATATGTAGATGACATACTTTTGATGGGAAATGATATAGAACTCATAGATGGATCTTGGTGAAACCGTAGGAAAATTTTTAATTTTCTGCAACGTTCCCCAACAGTGGCATCATGAGCTAGGTCTATACGTAGTTCTCTATTGCACGAGTAGAACACAATTTGTTGTGGGCGTAGATGTTTTCAACTTTCTTGCCACTACTAGTCTTATCTTGCTTCAGCGGTATTGTGGGATGAAGCGGCCCGGACCGACCTTACACGTAAGCTTACGTGAGACTGGTTCCACCGACTGACATGCACTAGTTGCATAAGGTGGCTAGCGGGTGTCTGTCTCTCCCACTTTAGTTGGAGCGGATTCGATGAAAAGGGTCCTTATGAAGGGTAAATAGAAGTTGACAAATCAAGTTGTGGCTTTCACGTAGGTAAGAAAACGTTCTTGCTAGAACCCTATTGCAGCCACGTAAAACTTGCAACAACAATTAGAGGACGTCTAACTTGTTTTTGCAGCAAGTGTTTTGTGATATGATATGGCCAAAGTTGTGATGAATGATGAATGATATATGTGATGTATGAGATCATGTTCTTGTAATAGGAATCACGACTTGCATGTCGATGAGTATGACAACCGGCAGGAGCCATAGGAGTTGTGTTTATTTTTGTATGAACTGCGTGTCATTGAAGAACGCCATGTAAATTACTTAACTTTATTGCTAAACGCGTTAGCCATAGAAGTAGAAGTAGTCGTTGGCGTGACAACTTCATGAAGACACGATGATGGAGATCATGATGATGGAGATCAAAGGAGCTATATGATGTTGGCCATATCATGTCACTACTATATAATTGCATGTGATGTTTATTATGTTTGTGTATCTTGTTTACTTAGAACGATGGTAGTAAATAAGATGATCCCTCATAACAATTTCAAGAAAGTGTTCTCCCTAACTGTGCACCGTTGCTAAAGTTCGTCGTTTCGAAGCACCACGTGATGATCGGGTGTGATAGATCCTTACGTTCACATACAACGGGTGTAAGACAGTTTTACACATGAAAAACACTTAGGTTAACTTGATGAGCCTAGCATGTACAGACATGGCCTCGGAACACAAGAGACCGAAAGGTCGAACATGAGTCGTATGGAAGATACGATCAACATGGAGATGTTCACCGATGATGACTAGTCCGTCTCACGTGATGATCGGACACGGCCTAGTCGACTCGGATCATGTATCACTTAGATGACTAGAGGGATGTCAAATCTGAGTGGGAGTTCATTAAATAATTTGATTAGATGAACTTTATTATCATGAACAATAGTCTAAAATCTTTGCAAAATGTCTTGTAGATCAAATGGCCAACGCTCATGTCACCATGAACTTCAACGCGTTCCTAGAGAAAACCAAGCTGAAAGATGATGGCAGCAACTATTCGGACTGGGTCCGGAACCTGAGGATTATCCTCATAGCTTCCAAGAAACAATATGTCCTAGAAGCACCGCTAGGTGAAGCACCCATCCCAGAGAACCAAGACATTCTGAACGCTTGGCAGTCTCGTGCTGATGATTACTCCCTCGTTCAGTGCAGCATGCTTTACAGCTTAGAACCGGGGCTCCAAAAGCGTTTTGAGCGACACGGAGCATATGAGATGTTCGAGGAGCTGAAACTAGTTTTCCAAGCTCATGCCCGGGTCGAGAGATATGAAGTCTCCGACAAGTTCTACAGTTGTAAGATGGAGGAAAATAGTTCTGTCAGTGAGCACATACTCAAAATGTCTGGGTTGCACAACCGCGTGTCCCAGCTAGACATTAACCTCCCGGACGAGGCGGTCATTGACAGAATCCTTCGGTCGCTCCCACCAAGCTACAAGAGCTTTGTGATGAACTACAATATGCAGGGGATGGTGAAAACTATTCCTGAAGTATTTTCAATGCTGAAGTCAGCAGAGGTAGAAATCAAGAAGGAGCATCAAGTGTTGATGGTCAATAAAACCACTAAGTTCAAGAAGGTCAAGGGAAAGAAGAACTTCAAGAAGGACGGCAAGGATGTTGCCGCGCCCGGTAAGCCAGTTGCCGGGAAGAAGTCAAAGAATGGACCCAAGCCTGAGACTGAGTGTTTTTATTGCAAACGGAAGGGTCACTGGAAGCGGAACTGCCCCAAATACTTAGCAGACAAGAAGGCCGGCAACACTAAAGGTATATTTGATATACATGTAACTGATGTGTACCTTACCAGTACTCGTAGTAACTCCTGGGTATTTGATACCGGTGCCGTTGGTCATATATGTAACTCACAGCAGGAGCTGCGGAATAAACGGAGACTGGCGAAGGACGAGGTGACGATGCGCATCGGGAATTGTTCCAAGGTCGATGTGATCGCCGTCAGCATGCTACCTCTACATTTACCTACGGGATTAGTTTTAAACCTCAATAATTGTTATTTAGTGCCAAGTTTGAGCATGAACATTGTATCAGGATCTCGTTTAATACGAGATGGCTACTCATTTAAATCCGAGAATAATGGTTGTTCTATTTATATGAGAGAAATGTTTTATGGTCATGCTCCGATGGTCAATGGTTTATTCTTAATGAATCTCGAACGTAATGTTACACATGTTCATAGTGTGAATACCAAAAGATGTAAAGTTGATAACGATAGTCCCACATACTTGTGGCAATGCCGCCTTGGTCACATTGGTGTCAAGCGCATGAAGAAGCTCCATGCTGATGGACTTTTAGAGTCTCTGACACATGCGAACCATGCCTCATGGGCAAGATGACCAAGACTCCGTTCTCCGGAACAATGGAGCGAGCAACCAACTTATTGGAAATCATACATACCGATGTGTGCGGTCCAATGAGTGTTGAGGCTTGCGGAGGATATCGTTATGTTCTCACTCTCACTGATGACTTGAGTAGATATGGGTATGTCTACTTGATGAAACACAAGTCTGAGACCTTTGAAAAGTTCAAGGAATTTCAGAATGAAGTAGAGAATCAACGTGACCGAAAGATAAAATTCTTGCGATCAGATCGTGGAGGAGAATATTTAAGTCACGAATTTGGTACACACTTCAGGAAATGTGGAATCGTTTCACAACTCACGCCGCCTGGAACACCTCAGCGTAACGGTGTGTCCGTACGTCGTTATTGCACTCTATTGGATATGATGCGATCTATGATGTCTCTTACTGATTTACCGCTATCATTTTGGGGATACGCTCTAGAGACAACTACATTCACTTTAAATAGGGCCCCGTCTAAATCCGTTGAGACGACACCGTATGAATTATGGTTTGGGAAGAAACCTAAGCTGTCGTTTCTAAAAGTTTGGGGATGCGATGCTTATGTCAAGAAACTTCAACCTGAAAAGCTCGAACCCAAGTCGGAAAAATGCGTCTTCATAGGATACCCTAAGGAAACCATTGGGTATACCTTCTACCTTAGATCCAAAGGCAAGATCTTTGTTGCCAAGAACGGATCCTTTCTGGAAAAAGAGTTTCTCTCGAAAGGAGTAAGTGGGAGGAAAGTAGAACTCGATGAAGTACTACCTCTTGAACCGGAAAGTAGTGCAGCTCAGGAAAATGTTCCTGTGGTGCCTACACCGACTGGAGAGGAAATTAATGATGATAATCAAGGTACTTCGGATCAAGTTGCTACTGAACTTCGTAGGTCCACTAGGACACGTTCCGCACCAGAGTGGTACGACAACCCTGTCTTGGAAATCATGTTGTTAGACAACGGTGAACCTTCGAACTATGAAGAAGCGATGGCGGGCCCAGATTCCAACAAATGGCTTGAAGCCATGCAATCCGATATAGGATCCATGTATGAAAACAAAGTATGGACTTTTACAGACTTGCCCAATGATCGGCGAGCGATAGAAAACAAATGGATCTTAAAGAAGAAGACGGACGCGGATGGTAATGTTACCATCTATAAAGCTCGACTTGTCGCTAAGGGTTATCGACAAGTTCAAGGGATTGACTACGATGAGACTTTCTCTCCCGTAGCGAAGCTTAAGTCCGTCCGAATCATGTTAGCAATTGCCGCATACTATGATTATGAGATATGGCAGATGGACGTCAAAACGGCATTCCTTAACGGTTACCTTAAGGAAGAGCTGTATATGATGCAGCCGGAAGGTTTTGTCGACCCTAAGAATGCTAACAAGGTATGCAAGCTCCAGCGATCCATTTATGGGCTGGTGCAAGCATCTTGGAGTTGGAACATTCGCTTTGGTGAGATGATCAAAGCGTTTGGGTTTATGCAGACTTATGGAGAAGCCTGCGTTTACAAGAAAGTGAGTGGGAGCTCTGTAGCATTTCTCATATTATCTGTAGATGACATACTTTTGATGGGAAATGATATAGAACTTTTGGACATCATTAAGGCCTACTTGAATAAGAGTTTTTGAATGAAGGACCTTGGAGAAGCTGCTTACATATTAGGCAACAAAATCTATAGGGATAGATCGAGACGCCTCATAGGTCTTTCACAAAGCACATACCTTGATAAGATTTTGAAGAAGTTCAAAATGGATCAGTCCAAGAAAGGGTTCTTGCCTGTTTTGCAAGGTGTGAAATTGAGCTCAGCTCAATGCCCGACCACGGCAAAAGATAAAGAAGAGATGAGTGTCATCCCCTATGCCTCAGCCATAGGATCTATTATGCATGCCATGCTGTGTACCAGACCTGATGTAAACCTTGCCGTAAGTTTGGTAGGTAGGTACCAAAGTAATCCCGGCAAGGAACACTGGACATCGGTCAAGAATATCCTGAAGTACCTGAAAAGGACAAAGGACATGTTTCTCGTTTATGGAGGTGATGAAGAGCTCGTCATAAAGGGTTACGTCGATGCTAGCTTCGACACAGATCTGGATGACTCAAAGTCACAAACCGGATACGTGTATATGTTGAATGGTGGAGCAGTAAGCTGGTGCAGCTGCAAGTAGAGCGTCATGGCGGGATCTACATGTGAAGCGGAGTACATGGCAGCCTCCGAGGCAGCGCATGAAGCAATTTGGGTGAAGGAGTTCATCACCAACCTAGGAGTCATACCCAATGCGTCGGAGCCGATCAAACTCTTTCGTGACAACACTAGAGCTATTGCACTTGCCAAGGAGCCCAGGTTTCACAAGAAGACCAGGCACATCAAGCGTCGCTTCAACTTCATTCGTGAAAATGTTCAAGATGGGGAAATAGAAATTTGCAAAGTGCATACGGATCTGAATGTCGCAGATCCGTTGACTAAACCTCTTCCGCGGGCAAAACATGATCAACACCAGAACTCTATGGGTGTTCGATTCATCACAATGTAACTAGATTATTGACTCTAGTGCAAGTGGGAGACTGTTGGAAATATGCCCTAGAGGCAATAATAAAAGTATTATTATTATATTTCCTTGTTCATGATAATTGTCTTTTATTCGTGTTATAATTGTATTATCCGGAAATCGTAATACACGTGTGAATACATAGACCACAATATGTCCCTAGTGAGCCTCTAGTTGACTAGCTCGTTGATCAACAGATAGTCATGGTTTCCTGACTATGGACATTGGATGTCGTTGATAACGGGATCACATCATTAGGAGAATGATGTGATGGACAAGACCCAATCCTAAGCATAGCACAAGATCGTGTAGTTCGTTTTGCTAGAGCTTTTCCAATGTCAAGTATCTCTTCCTTAGACCATGAGATCGTGTAACTCCCGGATACCGTAGGAGTGCTTTGGGTGTACCAAACGTCACAAAGTAACTGGGTGACTATAAAGGTGCATTACAGGTATCTCCGAAAGTGTCTGTTGGGTTGACACGGATCGAGACTGGGATTTGTCACTCCGTATGACGGAGAGGTATCACTGGGCCCACTCGGTAGTGCATCATCATAATGAGCTCAAAGTGACCAAGTGTTTGGTCACGGGATCATGCATTACGGTACGAGTAAAGTGACTTGCTGGTAACAAGATTGAACGAGGTATTGGGATACCGACGATCGAATCTCGGGCAAGTAAAATACCGATTGACAAAGGGAATTGTAAACAGGGTTGTTTGAATCCTCGGCATCGTGGTTCAACCGATGAGATCATCGAGCAGCATGTGGGATCCAACATGGGTATCCAAATCCCGCTATTGGTTATTGCCCGAGTGCCGTCTCGGTCATGTCTGCATGTCTCCCGAACCCGTAGGGTCTACACACTTAAGGTTCGGTGACGCTAGGGTTATATGAATATGAGTATGCAGCAAACCGAAAGTTGTTCGGAGTCCCGGATGAGATCCCGGACGTCACGAGGAGTTCCGGAATGGTCCGGAGGTAAAGATTTATATATGGGAAGTCTTATTTTGGTCGCCGAAAAAGTTCCGCGCGTTATCGGTATTGTATCGGGAGTGCCGAAAGGGGTCCGGGGGTCCACCAGGGGTCCACCTGCCCCGGGGGGGCCACATGGGCTGTAGGGGGTGCGCCTTGGCCTATAAGGGCCAAGAGCACCAGCCCCAAGAGGCCCATGCGCCAAGAGACAAGAGGAGGGGAGAGTCCTAAAAGGGGAAGGCACCTCCTAGGTGCCTTGGGGAGGATGGACTCCTCCCTCCCTTGGCTGCACCCTTCCTTGGAGGAAGGGGCAAGGCTGCGCCCCCCTCTCTCTCTTGCCCCTATATAAAGGGAGGGGAGGGAGGGGTAGCGGCACCCCTCAAGGCTTGGCGCCTCCCTCCTCCCTGCTACACCTCCTCCTCCTCCTCCCGTAGTTGCTTAGCGAAGCCCTGCCGGAGTTCTGCTGCATCTACCACCACACCGTCGTGCTGCTGGATCATCATCAACCTCTCCTTCCACCTTGCTGGATCAAGAAGGAGGAGACGTCATCCGCTCCGTACGTGTGTTGAACGCGGAGGTGTTGTCCGTTCAGCACTAGGTCATCGGTGATCTGAATCACGGCGAGTACGACTCCATCATCCCCGTCCATTGAACGCTTCCGCACGCAATCTACAAGTGGTATGTAGATGCAATCACTCTCCCATGACTCATTGCTTAGATGAACTCATAGATGGATCTTGGTGAAAACGTAGGAAAATTTTTAATTTCTGCAACGTTCCCCAACAGTACGGTGTGGTGGCATGTCCGAAGAGGCGGCACGCGTCTCCGAGGTGTGGCCCCGCTCACGGATGGCGATGACACAGTAGTAGACGTTCTGCGGTAACGATGTGGCGTGAATATTATTAAATACTCGGAGCGCAATAAAATCATGAGTTTTTTACATGACGTGGGCACATGTGCATAGGACTGATGGTAATTTTTCATAGTTTTTGGTGATGGAGAAGTATCTGAACACTTCCCTCTCAGCGGATTGCTCTTCGCGTGTCTATGACTGTGGTAGGCAGCCTCTGGGGGCTAGCACATGCCGCCAAATCTTGCGTAGACGGCCTCTCACAAGTCTGGAAGTGTTGTGGCGGTTGCAAACGTCCGGCCCGCATCTCCGGGGTGTGCCCCCCCCTCACGGATGGTGCCGCCGCCGGCACCTGGAGGGGGGAAACTGACGTGTCGGGTCTACACGGATGGGGTCTTGCTGTGGCTTTGGCCCGGATGTTGCTCCAAAGTGTTCCTATGGGCTGACCTAACACAACCGGGTGGAGAGTTCGACTGGTCAAAGCCCGTCTGTGCAAAGTCAAAGGGCTAGATCCCGTGGTCAAACGCTACAGGGTTAGGCGGGATGGGGGCCCGGGGGGGGTAGCAATGCCACCGGAGCATCGCATCGGGCCCTCATACATGTCGTACGGTGTGGTGGCATGTCCAAAGAGGCGGCACGTGTCTCCGGGGTGAGGCCCCCCTCACGGCCGGCACCTGGAGGGGGGGAAAGGGACGCGTCGGGTCTTGCTGTGGCTTTGGCCTAGACTTGGTCTGTCATCTCGCGATGACATGCACTAACACGGAGAAGCAGTTATTCACCATGGACTACACCCTCTCAGTGCCGATCAACGCCCTAGACTGTCGGGGCCACCGGAGGGGTGCCGGTCTCTAGAACCGGGTGAGGCCCATCATTTGAAAAAGAAAACACAAGATGGTAATTATGATGTGCTAAGGTTG
The DNA here is from genome assembly GCF_002162155.2 of Triticum dicoccoides. Classification (NCBI taxonomy): domain Eukaryota; kingdom Viridiplantae; phylum Streptophyta; class Magnoliopsida; order Poales; family Poaceae; genus Triticum; species Triticum dicoccoides. Next base: position 678,479,150 of record NC_041381.1, on the reverse strand, counting down.
TTTTCCAAGCATGGAAGAAAACAAAAAAAAGTGTAATACATATTATGGAGAACGCACAAGAAGGATGCTTTACCGAGAGTTGCTCTCGGAAAATGCGGTCATTGCCGAGTACTGCTGGACGGCCCTCGGTAACTACTGTCGGTGCGGCTCTCGGAAAAGCCCCCGAGATCTAGGTTAAGACTTTTACCGAGTGTCGCTAAAAGTTGGCTCTCGAAAATGTTTCTCGCGGGGACTTATGCAAAATTTCCCTCTCACGCGTGCTCACTCCTCTCTTCTCTCTCTGTTTCTCTCGCCCCCGCCCCCTCTGTCCGCCGCCGCCCCTTAGTGCCGCCGCCGCTGCCTCCGCCGCGCCGCCACCGGGAGTGCCTCCCCCGCCCCTCCACCTCCACCGAGCCCCCCCACCGCCACCTCCACCGAGCTCGTCCACCGCCACCGTATCGGCCAAGCTTCACCAAGCACCACCGGCGCG
>NC_041381.1:678426475-678478189 GCF_002162155.2 Triticum dicoccoides | reverse complement strand
CCGTTGGTGAGCCCCCCTACTCAATCTCGTTTTTTTGAAATAAAAGGGGTTTCCCCCCTCTCCATTACAACAAAAGGTGTATATATATGCATATATAGTGAATAATGTGTGTGTGTGTGTGTGCTTTATATGTTTGTGTGTCAGTGAGTGATGTTGGTGTATGTGTGCATATATAATGAATGGTTTTTTTATATTTTGGTGTGTATATATGTGCATATATAATGAATGGTGTATGTGAGTGTGTGTGTGTGGGAGAGGGGTGCTATTGATGTGTGTGTGTGTGTGTGCATGTGTGAGTGAGTGTGTGATGTGTGTGTATGGATATGTGAGTGTGTTTGTGTGTGGGGTGTGTGTGAGTGAGTGTTATTGATGTTTGTGTGTTTGACATATGATTGGCACAACTTCATTCTTTCATGCAGGACATGCATCTATTTTTACAATAGAGAGAGTGAATTCCGTTGCACGCTTCAAGGGTAATCTCTTCCCGTTCATGTGTAGGTTTTCATCATTTGTAGATCACCTAAATAGTCGCGTAACCTAGGTGTCTCCCATTCGAAAGGGTTGTATCTATAAATATGCAAGTCTTTACATATTTATAACCTCAACTCTTTTGAATTGTCCACGTTTTCCATGGACAACCTGAGGATGTGTAGGCGGGTTGTTTTCATGATGTACTTAGATCCGAGACAGAATTTCGACAGTTTCTCCTTGTTGTTCTCTAGATACACATCCTATTGGCTTATTGTTGAGACGTGTATTTGGAGAACAGCGGGGAGGTGCTGCCGAAATTTTGTCTCGGGTCGGAGTACGTCATGAAAGCGGACCCAGCCTACACATTCTCGGGTGGGATTAGGACCTATCTTTACCTATTACATAGCTCAGTGCATGTCGTAAAACTTGATGGAACCACTTGTTACATAAAAAAATTATGTGTGCTTTTCACTTTATATCAGAGGATGGAAGAACGTGAGTGGATGTACACCGGACATCCCAGCATGGAAGGTATGACCCCTGAGTGGAGGTCGAAGACAAATGATTTCCTCGAATTAGTATTTGCTGGAGAAACGTCAGTTCGTGGAAATTGGTGCCCATGCACGGAGTGTGATAACCAGATTGAAAGAGATAAGATTACTATGAGTAAACACTTAGGCAAATATGGGTTTACGCCATGCTATTACCGGTGGATCTTTCACGGTGAGACAGAACAGTCCAGGGCGGAGGTGGTGCGACAACGCACCGGCGAATGTGATACTCGGATTGAAAACTTGTTAGATGACATTCGCCGTGCGGATCCGCAGGAGGACCCGAACTCCGAGGAGCTGCCGGAAAGCCCTGAAGAGTATCATGCAGCTTTGTTTGCAGCACAAAAACCCCTTCACACCCATACAGAGGTTACTCAACTAGATGGCATTGCACACCTAATGGTCCTGAAGGCAAACCATAACATGAGCATAATTTGCTTCAATGAGTTATTGTCAGTTATTCCTAGCCTGTTGCCTAAAGAAAATATATTGCCAAAGAACATGTACGAGTTGAACAAAATCCTCGGTTCACTTAAGATGCCGTATGAGCAAATACATGCTTGTCCAAACGGATGCATGTTATTTAGAAATGAACATAAAGATACGAATTATTGTGTCAAGTGCAAATCCTCTAGGTATATTGAGGTAATAGATGATGATGGTAGCAAGAGGCAGCTCACAATTGCCGTCAATATCCTTCGATATCTTTCATTCACAGAAGGATCCAGAGGCTTTATATGACCGAGGAAACTGCCCAATATATGAGATGGGCCGCCGAAGGGAAGATGTACAATACAAAAAAGATGCAACATCCACGGGATGATGAAGCATGGAAGAAATTTGTTAAAATTCATAAGAAAACAGATGACTGGAAGAGTGTAGCTGTTGGGATAACAACCGATGGGTTCAATCCATATGGTTTGATGGCTGCCATATACAGTTGTTGGCCAGTATATTTTATCCCCCTGAATCTGCCCCCTGGCGTTTGCATGCAATGACATCACATGTTCCTGACGTTGATAATTCCATGTCTTAACTATCCCGGGAAGCATATGAGTGTGTATATGGAGCCATTGGTGGACGACTTACTTGTTGCTTGGAACAACTGGGTCCGGACATACGATGTCGTTTCAAAGAAGCACTTCATATGCATATCTGGTACCACACATCGCTACATGACCTACCGGCACATGCGATATTTTGTGGTTGGTGTGTGAAGGGGAAGTGGCCTTGCCTAGTGTGTCGACAGCGTGTGACTTCCATTTGGCTGGCTAAGGGTCACAAGTATGTATGCTTTGACCAACATCGGCAGTTCCTTCATCTTGATCACCCATACAGGCAAGACACTATGCACTTCCAAAAAGGTGTTATTGTTGATGACCCGCCACCACCTATTATGACCGGTGCCCAGCTTAAGGATGAGTTAGATGCTCTCGAGGAAAAGCTCGATGGGAAAGGTTTTGTGGGATATGGAGAGACACACCAGTGGACTCACATTCCAAGCTTATGGAGGCTCCCTTACTTTAAAGACCTTCTACTTCCACACAACATTGATGTAATGCACACTGAAAAGAATATTGCGGAGGCCTTACTCGACACGCTCCTCGACACCGAGAAGTCAAAGGATAACATTCAGGCTAGGATCAATCAAGCCAAACTGTGCAACATGCCAAAATTAAATTTGGTGCCTCGTGCAAAAGGTAATTCTTGGAAGAAGCCACCAGCCCCTTTCACCCCTTCAATGCCCCAAAGGAAGGAAATTCTTCAATGGATTGTGAACAACTTGTACTTCCCTGATGGATATGCAGCTAATATCATGAGGGGAGTGAATATGGCTACAAAGCGAATAGGAGGCCTCAAGAGTCATGACTACCATGTATGGCTTGAGCGGATAATGCCTGTGATGATTCGAGGGTATGTCAGAGAGGATATTTGGCGAGTGCTGGCAGATTTGAGCTACTTCTTCCATCAGCTTTGTGCCAAAGAACTAGATTATGAAGTGGTTGCAAAGTTGGAGGAACAAGCACCTGAGTTGCTGTGCAAGTTAGAGATGATATTTCCGTTGGGTTTCTTTAATACGATGCAACATATGATCTTACATCTCGCGTATGAGGCTAGAATGGGAGGACCTGTGCAGTTCCGATGGCAGTATGCACCTGAACGGGAGTTCAAGCATCTTCGTGGGAAATGTAAGAATAAAGCCCGCATTGAAGCCTCCATAGCCGAGGCATACCGGAACAAGGAGGTGGCCACGACCACGACAAAGTACTATCATGACAGTATTCAGAGTAGGTGAAATCTAGCTCCTCGTTACAATGAAGAACCCACCAGTAATGTTTCCGACTTAGCATCTTCGAAGGCCAAGGTGGCAAAGCAAGTGGACCGAAGCCCAAGAACTTTTCACCTACTGAGTGGTCGACTATTATGATCTATGTCTTGACCAACATGGAAGAAGTGCAACCGTACATAAAGTAAGTGTAGAACACCTTTATTGACAACTACTCACTAGTCTTGAGTTCTAACTTGAACTCCTATTGCTAGGGAATTCCAGAACGAATTCTGGAAGCTACGACGGCCTCCTAGCAACGAAGAATCAGCAGACCTTCTTGAAGATACCAATGCTAATGGCGGTTTCATTTCTTGGTTCTCAAGAAAAGTAACTTTTCTAACTTTATGTTACTTTAAGTTGATCTTACTTGCATGTAATGCTTCCACTAATGAACCGGACAATTTCCTATTAATCTTGTAGGCATATCAGGAGGTTGATATGGACGCCAAAGTGAGAGAAGTAGCCAAAGGTTTTGAATACGAGGCCAAGTCATTTAAGGCTTATGACATGAATGGGTATCGCTTCCACACTAATAAACACACGCGTGAGAGGCCCAACCGAAGGTCAATAAATAGTGCGGTCTATTGTCTAGGGACAGATGGACGTCACTACTATGGAACCATCGAAGAAATTTATGAGTTGCAGTATTGTGGTTTACAAGGAGTGAAGCCCATCGTATTCAGATGCAGCTGGCTCAATCCTGAGAAAGTGAGACAAACTCCTAGTATTGGTTTTGTAGAAGTTGAACGAGCATCGAAATATGCAGGAAATGATGTCTATATTATGGCTCAACACGCTACACAAGTGTTTTTCTCCCATACGCGTGCACATCTACGGAATATATCGATCTCTTGAAGTGGGATGTCGTGTACAAGGTACCCCCGCGTATCAAGGTACCTACCCCAAACATGGACGATTACCATATAAACCCTAACACATACGAGGGAGAGTTCTTTCAAGAAGCAGACACTAACGAAGACGAAGATGATGCAAAGGAAGATGATGGCGTGCATCAAGAACATGATGCTATGGAACATGAGGCCATGGATGACATGGAAGTAGATAATGCAGAGGACGAATACGGGGATGTTTCTGACCCTCAAGATTTGGAATTACTTATGCGATGGCACATGGGGCTGAGGATGAGGGCCCCCCTGAAGACTTCAAGGATGAATGTATGAACGGGCGTGATAGCGATCATGAAAGCCCTGATCCAAATGTTGCACCTAATATTGACCCTTATTCCTAACAACTCCATGTAATCGTGTGAGAACTCTATGTATGTGTGTCACAAGTCTATGTATTCGTGTGTGTAACAACTCTATTTATTCGTGTGTGCAACAACTCTACGTATTCGTGTATGCAACAACTCTATGTATCTGTGTGTGTACCAACTATATGTATTATTGTGACAATTCTATTTATTCTTCATATGTGATATATTTATTGTATTTACATCAAGTTGTATCATCTGTACTAACTGGTTTGTTCTTCTTTGTATCAGGTGATTGAAACATGACAGATAGCAAGAAGATTCCAAAGGAAAGTTTGAAAAAAGTGAATGATCTGTACAATGATCAACCTGCTCGACCGGTGAAAGCGGTGGCCGCTTCTTCATCAGTTGCCACAACCGCCAAGAAGGCCAAAGGATTGGCGGGTCTAGACACCCGTCCGGCAAAACGTGTGAAACAAGGTCGAGTACCACGCGGGGGAGGAGTAGGAGGCGGACGAGGAGGGGGAGTAGGTGAGGCAGGAGGAGGAGGCGGACGAGGAGGCGGACGAGGAGGGGGACTAGGTGAGGCAGGAGGAGGAGGTGGACGAGGAGTACGTAAAGCAGCCCGGAGTAGAGCACCTCTTTCTTCTCCTCGACCCTCTGATGCAGTGCTTCACCGTGCTCAGGAGGAGGAAACAGAGGATGGGGATGAGGCGTGTGAGGAGGAGGACGAGGAGGATTTTGCGGAGGAGGTGGTGGAGGATGAGGAGGAGGAGGTGGTGGAGGACGACGCTGCCGAGAGGAGGCTGGTTGTTCGTCAGGTTTCTAAGGGTGGGGTTGGACCCTCATGGGTGACAGAGCACCACGAGGTGAGCGGTTCACAACCGATTGGTTCGACTATCAGCACTACTTCCAGAGGGAAAGTGTGGCTGCGTGGTCCTTCAAAGCTTCCAAGTCGTCCATATGTGCATAGAGACGTGTTGATTAAACCAATGGGAGAGAAGTAAGTGGTTATCTTGACTCATCCCACTACAAGAAATATGTCAACTTATGACCTTCTCTTAGTGACCCCAGCTGAATTGGTCGTAAATTCACGGCCATTTCGCTTGGAAGGTCTTAAACCCTGAAATTGCTTACACCAAATGGTCACAAAGCAGACAAGAGGCGCCAACGACCTTATTTCTACCTGATTACGACCAATATTAAATGGTCATGAGGTTGTGAACGTGGATGCATTGGTACTTATTGCTATGACTAGGTGCCACCTCATCAGTTTTGCCTATGTGTCATGTCCTTGTGTCAATTTTTGCCCTAGGTTGTGAGGCAACCTGTATTTCTGTCATTCCCAAAATTCCCAAAAAATTGGACATTCTTTACTATCCAAATCATTGCCTCATGACAATATTCAACTCCATTTGCCTAGTAAATCTTCCTCGGCAAATATCCAAAGTTTTTGTTCAACTCGAACTGTTGTGAAGGAAGTACTAGCTAGGCATATCCTAATGAGCTGAATTTTTGCCACATCTTCTATATTCCCAAATCATTGCTCTCCACAAAATTTGAGCCCCATCTAACAATACATGTGAGGGTGGCTTCAACATTCATATTTCTGTACAGTGTGGTACGTTGCAAAGCAAGTGACACCTAGGCTCCTCCATTTTAGCTGCAAATTTTCCAAGATAGTGTCCTTAGTAGATGATCATCCTCGGCCAAAACTCACGCCCATTGGCCATGTGCATTTCCCGTACCACTAATCAAACACTTGGGTGCTAATTCATGTTTGAGCATTGTTCGGTCTCCTTGTGAGATTCTTCTGTTGTTATTTTCTTCCAAGCATCTACCTGGGGAGTGCCAAACCTACTAGACATGCCTAGGCTTCCCAGAACGCATGGCAACACCACGGTCACGCGGTGACCACGCGGCGGGCATGCGAGTCTACGCTCTTTGGAGTTGGGGCCCTGGGCCACCGTCCAAACCTCAATGTATCACCACCAAACCATGTATTTATGCTTAAATAGACACTTATGTACCTAGAAATGATTTCTGGAAAAAATAAAGAGCAAACTATAAGGCAGCCACAGTTCAAATTTGACCCGCTTCCTACTGAATCGGCGGAAATTTGTCTTTTTCACCGGAGATGGATCAAAGCTTTTGACACCCAACCATTTTGTCAATTGTGCATTAAATATGGCCTAGTATTTTTGGAAATTGATTTGGTCCAATTTTGCAACAAATATATGGTAGGTCCTTCACAAAAAAACTCATTTCGGGCACTCAGAAAATGGAAAATGAATTTTCCGTGCAAAGAAAATGAAAACTCCCTTAGGCAACATTATTTGGAATTTCAAGATGCACCCTTGTGCACAATATGAGATCATTTGAACAAACTATGCCATGAATGTGGCCATAAGATTGATCATTTGGCTTGAAAGCCATGAATCTTCACGCATGATAGCTCATTTGTGAGAACACTTTTTAAAAATAATTGTTGTATTGCAAGTTTATTATTTTTCCTGGAAACTTGGTCACATATGATGACACAATGCGAAGGTTTTCCAATTTTTTGATTTTTTTGTATTTTTTATGCCCGTTTCAAAATGCGGTCAAAACGGCGGGCTGGACCGTTCCTAGCTAGTGGTTGAATCTTGGAATTTTTTTGATGTTCCTCTGATTAAATAGATACTTATGTACCTAGAAATGATTTTTGGAAAAAATAAATACTCCCTCCTTCCATCTATATAGGGCCTAATGCGTTTTTAAGACCGCCTTTGACTATTGACAAGATTAATAGTACATGACATGCACAATGTGAAAATTATATCATTGAAAGCTCCTTTCACACACGAATTTAACGGTGTGCTTTGTGTAAGTTGCATGTTATATATTATTGCTCTAATATGTGGTCAAAGTTAGCCTCGAAAAACGCATTAGGCCCTATATAGATGGAAGGAGGGAGTAGCAAACTATGAGGCAGCTGTAGTTTAAATTTGACCCGCTTCCTCCTAAATCGGCGAAAATTTGTCTTTTTCATCAGAGATGGATCAAAGCTTTTGACACCCAACCATTTTGTCAATTGTGCATTAAATATGTCTTAGTATTTTAGAAAATTGGTTTGGTCCAATTTTGCAACAAATATATGGTAGGTCCTTCACAAAAAAACTCATTTCAGGCACTCGGAAAATGGAAAATGAATTTTCCGTGCAAAGAAAATGAAAACTCCCTTTGGCAACATTGTTTGGAATTCCAAGATGCACCCTTGTGCACAATATGAGATCATTTGAACAAACTATGCCATGAATGTGGCCATAAGATTGATCATTTGGCTTGAAAGCTATGAATCTTCACGCATGATAGCTCATTTGTGAGAACACTTTTTAAAAATAATTCCTGTATTACAAGTTTATTATTTTTCCAGGAAAATTGGTCACATATGATGACACAATGCGAAGGTTTTCCAATTTTTTGATTTTTTTTTGAATTTTTATGCCCGTTTCAAAATGCGGTCAAAACGGCGGGCTTGACCGTTCCTGGCTAGTGGTTGAATCTTGGAAATTTTTTATGTTTCTCTGATTAAATAGATACTTATCTACCTAGAAATGATTTTTGCCAAAAATAAATAGCAAACTATGAGGCAGCTACAATTCAAATTTGACCCACTTCCTAATGAATCAGCGGAAATTTGTCTTTTTCAAGAGAGGTGGCTCGAATCTTTTGACACCCACTTATTTGGTCAATTGTTCATTAAATATGACTTAGTATTTTAGAAAAATAATTTTTTCCAATTTTGCAACAAATATATGGTAGGTCCTTCACAAAAAACACGATTGTTGGCACTCCAAAAATTGAAAAATGATTTTTTGTGTAAAGAAAATAAAAACCCCTCAAATTAACATTGTTTGTCGTCCCAAGATACACATGTGAACACAATATTGAGTCATTTAAACATACAATACGAGGCTAATATGTCGAGTGTTTACCAGAAATAAGAGGGTAAAAAATATAAAAGAAACAAAAGAGAAAAAACACAATTACATAAGCTAGACTCTGATTGGTGGAACCATCTGTCACACGATCGATGACATGGCAGACATCCTACCATCCATTGCTAGCAATCCCACCATCCATCCATCCATCTGAAGAAATCCATCGCGGATCACCTCAGTCATCTCTCCTCCCTTCCTTCCGCCCGCTGCCTCCCTCTCTGTCTCTCCCCGATCCAGATCGACGCCGCCACCCCTCTCTAACCCTAGCTCCCCGTCGCCGGTGTCGGTGCCCTCCTGCCCTCCTCTCCTCTCCTCCACATCCGCCACACCCACCCACCCACCCCCAAACATTGTCAAATCCGCCATGCCCACAACTCTCTTTGCCCCACCCCTAACCCTACCCACAACCGCCGCCGTGCTCCGTCACCGGTGATCTCGCCGCCGCCGACCCTCTCCCCTTGCCCTATCTCCATACCGCACGCGAGGGAGGGAGGGAGGGAGGGAGGGCCCAAATTGAAGCGAGCAGCAGCTTCCGGATCCAGACCAAGAGGGGCCCCAAATCGTGACCTTCCTCCGCCCCTTGACTCCTCTGTGTCGCCCTACCCCGCGGCTCCCGGGACACCGAGCCAGACAGGAGGAGCCACCGCCCCGCAGCACGCGCGCGTCGGTAGGGCGAGGGGACCGATGGCGAAGCTATACATGTAGGCGGTGCCCCCGCCGCATCTGAACAAGAACACCGAGTGGTTCATGTACCTGGGGGTCTGGACCACCCACATCTTCATCCTCTTCGTCTCCTGGCTCCTCATCCTCTCCATCTTCGGCTGCACCCCCGGCATGGCCTGGACGCTCGTCAACCTCGGCCACTTCGCGGTACCCGCCTCTCCCCCTCCCCTCCCTCCCTCCCTCCCTTACACGTCCTCGACTCCCATGGATCGTGTTTGTTTACCTCAATTCATGTCTGTTTACCTCGATTGCTTGCTTCGTGCGGTCAGGATTTAGCTTGTCAAATGTACTAAGAGGCTTTTGCTTCTCTCATGTTCTTCAGGAAGACATATTGTTCAGGAAGGCATTGATTGATTCGGTGTGTAAATAGAGAGACCGGTTGTATACCAAACATTTTTTACTGCAATGGCTGATTAGCAAAATTCTCCGTAGATCTGAATTCTCAACCATGGTACTGTACATGATCTTTGATTATCCTGGTTATTATTTGTCAACATAACAAGTGGAGTACAAAGTAGCTTGGATAAAACAGAGAGCACTCCTTGGGTATCAGAGACAGAAGAATGTTTTATAGATATTCCCAGTGAAAAACGGGGGATGGCGTGTCTTCACCGATTGTCGACCAAAAAAAGGGGATGGCGTGTCTTCACCAATCCTGCCAACTAATAAAGTGTATTTTAGTTTGAAGGTTTACTGTTTCATAATAGCCAAATAAATAGCCTGCATTTAATCATTCTTTTGCTACTTTAAATATAATAATGTAGTGGCAAAATTAATGAAATCATTCTGGCAGTAAATACTGCAGTTCTAGTTAGCCAAACCTCAATTTTGGAAGTACAAATTATTGCTATTTTTCTCATAAGATTATAGCATGAAACATACTATCTAGAAATTATTTCTCTATTGTCATTGCTTTCCTAATTGAATCTTCATTTCGGATTACATACCACTTCTTCCACTGGAAGAAGGGAACTCCGTTCGCTGATGACCAGGGGATGTATAATAGGTTGACTTGGTGGGAGCAAATGGACAACGGCAAGCAGCTTACTCACAACAGAAAATTTCTTGTTGTGGTTCCTATAGTCCTCTAAGTGTTATTCTGTTTCAATTTTATTAATACTGCTTTTGGGAGCTTATTTGACAAGGAACAGCATGGCAGGATGTATGCACAAAGATTCATTCTGGCTAGTCAGAAATACTACACTTATTCATTAATTCTGCAAAGAACACTCATTAGTAACATCTAGGTCTAACTTGCATATTCACGCCATTATACATGTGTAAGGATTGGGCATTGCTCTATTGCAGCAATCTGGTCAAATACTTGGCTGTGATCACGTTTGTGGTTGGTGTGTGAGCAAGCAAAATCAGAAGTGATCCCAACTGATCATACTATTTTTGCGTTTGCTAGAATTGTTCACCTGCCATCTGATAACATAGTTAGGCATATGATTACTCTGTTAAGTGAATTACAATTTTAATTTTTTTATTTTTGAGTGGACAAACCAGTCACATTTATACGCAATTATGGTGGAAAATCAAAACCATGTATGATGTGCCTTTTTGTTAATGGTAAATAGTGATTATTTGGCATGTAGCCATATATGAAATATGTTTCGCTTTAATAGCCACACTTATGTCACAACTCATACATAAGCTTGTCTTGTGCAATTCTTCATGTTGCATTTCAGTTTTATGTGTTATTAACTGTTAGTACAAGATATCAAGTGCACGGCTGCTAGTTTGCTTACTAGCTCTGTTCTATTGGGATATGTATATATATGTGTGGATTTTAAGCATGGTTCCTGTATATGTGATAAGTGAATACCACTACAACTCCTCTTTGTCTGGTATTATAAGGCCATTTGATTGAATGCTTGAAGAGATGAGTCGCTAAAGTGAATGTGCTTCTAAGTCTCATGTAATATGCAAAGAACAAATTGAAACCATGTTCTTTAAAATTAAAGGGTCTAATTGATATCAGTCCTTCTTTTGGCAGATATATTACGTATCCTGACTTGTTATTTTCTTCTCTAGCAAATTGTAGACATGAATCTCTAGTTGACCTATTGATTCGTAGACATATATCAGTCCTATTACATTTTTAACTTGATGCAAGTTCTATGATATGTGAGTTCCTTCTATTGCTGCAAGTAGTGACACAATATGCCGTGTGCAGCGGGCTCTGCATCCAAGTCCTGGCCGTCCTCCACAGCAAGGAGCTGGGACAAGGGAGCAAACAGCGCCACTGGTTCCTTCAAGGATGCGTGCTGCTGGTCGATTCTTGTGGAGAAGCAAGGCAAATCAGGCATTGTCTCAATTGTTCCGCTATGGTAAGAACAAAACACCACTCTGACTTGATGTTCATGTATTACTACAGCAAAACATTCTTACATGGTGATTGTTAGCGACACAACAGTTATCTCGTATAATAGTGTCATTCTCTTCGTAGTTAACAAATGCATCTTGTCCAACCGAGTAAACTGGACCCAACTTGTACAATAAAGTGAACTAAATGCTGTCACATTCTGTACATGTTACTTTCTATTTGGTGTCTGGTAATGATATCTACGGCAATTCTACTTTGTAAAGAATAAATAATGTGTTATGGATCACAGGTTAGTTTTTGTTGACATGAATTTGTTATGCTCCTTATTTTGACTTGGTTTCACCCACGTTGCTTTTCAAAACATGAGACTGACGAGTGTTCCTTGTAGGCAACATTGATTTAGGATTGATTTAAGATTTTGTGAGTATGCCGAGGTTCTGCGAATATGCATTGGAAACATCTAATGTTCTGATATAATTGGTCTCTAAAACATCTAGTCATTTGAAGTTGTTTGAATCTTTTGCTTTATCATATATTCGATCCATAAATCTGCATTTCTGTGAAATTTTGTTAAATGTATATTTTCTAGATTGTCTATACACTAAACCTGGAGGTTTGAATATCTACTCCAGTAATGAAAATGGTACTCTAATGCCTTTGTGTTCACCCTTTTACAGGAGCTCCAGGCCTAGGAAATTTCAAGTTCGAAGTGGCATGTAGCCCTACGCAGCAAAGATTAGTTCTGTTTGACTGTAATAAACTATAAATATTATAGTACTATAATGGTAGGCATATATGGGTTGTAATAGACTATGCACAGATTGTAATCGGCTATGTACATGAGCTCCAGGCCTAAGAAATTCTACATTTGTTTTGTTCTATTTAAAATATTGATTATTTATGCAATTTGAAGACGTGTGAAATGGAAACCTGATTAGTGGGACCCATTTGTGAAAATAATCTAAACAATGCTCACATTTTTGACATGTGGGACCAATATAGGAGATTATGACAAGCGGGACCCATCTGACTTGTGGGACCAGCTTGAAAAATATAGACTGAAAAACTAAAAAGGCCATGGCCCAAAATAGAAAAAAGGCCAAATTGTTGGGCCAGGCCCATGTAGCTAGAGAAAATCCACAGAAAAAATATACAGTAAAAAGGCTGAATTAATGGGCTCGGCCCATGTAAATCGCCGAATCGGACCGGGCTGATTCTTGTGCCACATCAGCTTGCCATGCTGGATGCCTACGTGGCCTGAGGAGGTTGCTAGTGACCAAAAATTTGGTCGTGGAACCAACGACCTTTTACATATCACAAAGAAGGTCACTAATTTTAGTTTACGACCGCCAGCTTTTGACCTTCTGTTTATGGTCACAAAAAGGTCGCAAATAAAAAACTATGATCTTTCAGCGGCCAATAGTGAGGGTCACAAGTTGACATATTTCTTGTAGTGTCCCATATAAATTGTACCTTTTGTCATTTCCTCACATATAATATGACTTCACTCTTCGAAATGCAGAAGCTTAGTAAAAGGTGGTGAGAGGAGTCTGCCACGGTCGCCGAGTGGCATCATTGGGGGTCTTTGTAGGTTAAATTATCCTGGACTGGTCACTTTGCCGAATGGTATCACTGAGCCAGCTCGGTCATGGGATCACTACAAATTTGCACCGGATTTCCTGGATATGCGTCAGAGGGTTTTTTATAACAGAGCCATGCGTGTGGTCAACGATTTCTGGGTAAGTCCTTTCAAACACCTAAATGTCAATACCAAAAGGTTTAAATTTGCCATAGTCATGATTTTACCCTTCTCACATGTATGCATGTTTGTAGGATTTCTATACATGTGTTGAGGGTCAGAAGGATCGTGCAAATGTGGTGGTTGACAATATTGCCAAGAAACTAGTCCACGACATGCACTATGAGGAGCGCGTCCGGTTAGTGGTCAAGTATCACGCGGACTATCTCAACCATAGGACTTCCAAACAGGAGGCTCGAGGGACGCATCTTTCACGGGACAATTACTTCAAGGCAAGTGATGATGGATGCTTGTTATTCCCTACATTACTGCAAAATTAGAATCCTTACTAAGATGTATTTGTTTAATTTATAGGTGATTCCTCGGTGGTGCGCTGACAAACGTCCGTGCTGGGAGAAGATCGTCGAACGGTGGACAGATCCAGGGTGGCAGGATGAACACAAAGTAATATCTGAACGGTGTAAGTTGATGGGGGGTCGAGGACACCGTCAAGGCAACCTCACCATCCCAGGTGTCGTCTCAAAACATGTAGGCAACCACATTCTTTTCTTTTCATCATGTTCTCTTTCATTTGTGAGCATTCCCTTGATTGTTTGGATTACTTTCTTTTGTAGAAAGAAGACATTGGCAAGGATATCACTTACTTCAAGGCATGGACCATCAAACGTACGAAAGACGACAAGGACAAGGACCCTCTCCACCCGGAGATGGACTGGATCAGCTCTAAAGCCCGGTCAGATGGAGAGAACTACACCAAAAAATTGAAGGAGACATACGGGCCTGATGTTTATCCTCACGTGCTACCGTTTGACCCTCTTGTGGCCATTGCCATGGCAGGCGGTAGACCGAATGGCCATATGGCGGTTCACCTCGATTCTGTCATAACGTCCTCCCTTCCGAGAGTCAACACGCTTCGTGCTATGAGTACTGTCTCTACTCCTACCGTAGAGCGTCACGTACCACTTTCCGTGAGCATTATTGAGGATATTCAGGTCAGTGCTTCTTCATTGATCCTTCATGGTCCTTCTTCATTGATCCTTCTTCATTATTGAGGATATTTGTATTTCAACATGAATGACATTTGCATTGCCATATTGTAGACTCGACTGATTGAAACCGAGAAAGAACGAGATGAAAACCGGGCCAAGCTGAAGGCACAAGATGATCTAGTGAAGTCTTTACAACATATGGTGGCCAATCTTTATTCCATGCAAGGCCAACCAGTGCCAGAGATGCCACCAACGCCAGAGTGGAACATTGTGAGTTTCGTTCAAACTATTTCTATCACCATTTTCGGCGTTACCATATGCATTCATCTCACTATTGGGTCAATCCATCACAGCTCAACCCATCACAAGGGTCGAACAATGTTCCGGTAGTTCCACCTCAAGTTGGTGGAGTTGGGGCAGCAAAGGGAATGATGCCTTCTAATGTTGATGTTATCACTCCGGTTGATGGAGTTGGGGCAGCAAACGGAATGATGCCTTCTAATGTTGATGTTATCACTCCGATCTCCAAAATCGCGTGAACTTCATGTTATGTTATGTTTGAAACTGTTCCTTGTATGTTGAGAACTCTTGCATTTTGAGACTTGTAAACTTGTGGTCTATTGCTTTTATGCACTATTGCTTTTATGTGGAATGTTTTTCAGAATCAATCATTGCTTCTTTTGTTCAATGATGCCTATATGTGACATGTTGTATGTGTGATGAACTATATGCTGCTGCTGTATATGTTTCGCTGCAGGAAAGAAACAGAAACAGGGAAAAAAGGCTCCTGGGCACACCATTGCCGAGGGCGGCTCTCGGCAATGACTGTGAAACTGGACCAGAATGCACCCTTTACCGAGAGGCCTCTCGGTAAACGTATACCAAGCAGTATAACCTAACACCTTTACCGAGAGGCCTCTCGGTAAAGGA
Organism: Triticum dicoccoides; assembly: GCF_002162155.2. Taxonomy (NCBI): domain Eukaryota; kingdom Viridiplantae; phylum Streptophyta; class Magnoliopsida; order Poales; family Poaceae; genus Triticum; species Triticum dicoccoides. Next base: position 678,462,912 of record NC_041381.1, on the reverse strand, counting down.
TAATAACCTGTAGCCCTCCTGGCAACTTTACCGAGAGGCCTCTCGGTAAAGGAAAAAGGATTGCCGATGGTGGCTCTCGACAAAGAATTTTCACGGCTTTTAGGAGAAGTGACGTGGCCCTCCCCTATTGGCTGAGTTTGCCGAGAGTCACGCTCGGCAAAGATAGCGTTTGCCGAGCGTGGCACTTGGCAAAGATGGCTCTCGGCCTGTTCGCCTGGTTCCACATGTCAGGAGCTGACACGTGTCAGCCACCTACTGGGTGGCTTTGCCGAGAGCAGCTCTCGGCAAAGTTGGCCCTCGGCCTGTTCGCCTGGCCCCACATGTGAGGAGCTGACACGTGTCAGCCACCTACTGGGTGGCTTTGCCGAGAGTAGCTCTCGGCAAAGTTGGCCCTTGGCCTGTTCGCCTGGTCCCACATGTCAGGAGCTGACACGTGTCAGCCACCTACTGGGTGTCTTTGCCGAGAGTGGCACTCGGCAAAGTTGGCCCTCGGCCTATTTGCCTGGCCCCACATGTCAGGAGCTGACACGTGTCAACCACCTACTGGGTGGCTTTGCCGAGAGCAGCTCTCGGCAAAGTTGGCCCTCGGCTTGTTCGCTGGGTCCCACATGTTAGGAGTTGACACGTTTCAGCCACCTATTGGCTCTCTTTGCCGAGTGTGGCTCTCGGCAAAGAAGGCGCTCGGCCTGCTCATCTTGTGGCTCACTGTCTGCTATCCGTTAGCTACTTTATTTTGCTGAGTGGTACTGTTTGGCTCTCGACAAAGTCTTTGCCGAGTGCCCGTGTTCTGGCTATCGGCAAACTCCTGTTTGCCAAAGAGGTGTACGCCGGGTGGCTTTTGTCGAGGGTGACACTCGGCAAATGCTGCCGGCGGTTTTCGGCCCTTTGCCGAGTGTCCGTGGCACTCGACGTAGCCCAGAATTCCAGTAGTGTCTACATGTTTCTTGGTATTTCGCCTTTTATTTTTTGTTTGTGCGAGAGTACTTTGTTTGGCTGTGTCCATCTTAGTTATGCAGAGGTCGGGTGTAATGCTTAATGCTTTTAAGTAATAAAGTGCCCCTTTTCGACCTCAACGATCCTACGTGGCACACCTAAGATAGCACCATTGTACATGCCCTAAGCAGTTTGGCTCATAGAGTTGATGGTGCCAGTCGTCATGTATGCCTGGTGGTAAGTGACACCTAAAGAAAAAGAAATATACATAAATACCCCTGCATGCTATGCCTTAGAGTTAAAAAACATCTTTATGCTAACGACAGTCATGCATAGCATGCTTTTCCCAGGAAGCAGACAATACAGCAGTAACTGGTACGCTTATGCTCAACTGAAAACTTTGTTAACATCAGAGTATCCTATGTCCGTTGAGACTTGTACCTTTTAGGGCATGAGCAATGGTAGCAGCACCAGGTGATGCCCCAGTGCACTCCATCTCAGCGAGAGAAGATGAAACCACCATTGTGACATTGATTACTCAACGCTAGCCACCCTTCTAGTGGGACCCATCCTCTATTATTTACTCAAACAAGGGGCACGGTCAGGGTCATCCTGGCCACTTTCTCTTGCTTTTCCCTCTTTCTCTCGCTTTTGTCAGCCAAGAGACGGGTTCTTCTGCAGGAGACCGCTTTGTTCTGCAAGCATCAGGTTCATATGAGCTGGACTGTAGAATCCGACGTGCATAGCTGGAGCATCTGTCCAGAGTGGAGCGATGGCCATGCCCTTACTAGGTCTAGAATACGTGGGTCTTGTACTTGGAGAAGGGGATGTGGCCGTGCTTGATGTTGTTGTTGACGTCGTCGACAAGGAGCTGGATTCGCCTCACCGGTCAAGTGGTAAGGGGCGGGATTGGAATCTAGGCCAGGGTGGTCTCCCTGGCATGGCGAGCGTCACAATGCTGGGGATTCAAAGCGAGATTTCTTTTCCCCTGAAAAGGAATTGGTGACCGCCCAGCTTTTTCCTCTTCACATAGGTTTGTGTGGTGCCTCCTGTAGAGCAAGGGCGCCGCGGCGAATATGGCAAAAAAGGGCAATGCAAGCTCATAGCTAGGTATGTGTCATTTGTGTGTGATGCTAGCATGTATTTGTTGTACTCAAGCTGTTAAATTTAGATGACAATGTGGCGGATGCTGCTTGGATTGTTGAAGTATTATTAGTGTGTGACACTATGATTTGTGTGTCTATGTGCCCACTATAGTTGCTAATATGGTTTTATCTTGATTGATGTACTTGTCCTGCCTTGTTATCAATGAAGTTTAGTTTCGTCCTGTTACTTGTAGAGAAGAGTGTAATTTTTATGTCTGGAAACAATATGGAATCGCCATATGTCCATGTCTGTGTTCCATGATCTTCTATAATTGTTCATCTTTGTCTTGATATATACAGCCTGTTGTACTTGATTATACTGTACTTTGCAGTGTTGGAAATAATACTCCCAACTTCTTTTTGACGGAATCATGATCCTATCTTATAGCCAATCTCAAGGACTGTTCTTGATTTTACCGGCCATAATACCACCCTAGATTCAATGATGCTTAACAGTGAATATTGGTGGGCTCAGATGTCGATTATTCTGGCATTAGGTTCTTCCTGTGGTTCTTGAACAAAGTTTTGTGACCTCTCTTTTAGGAAGGTAGTGGCGACAAGGATTCTGTGTGCTTTCTAGACCTGTGGAGTCCAAACTGAACATGGTGGCCAGCTAAACCAGATATTGGAGACAACAAAGATGAAGTTTTGCAGGTTCTTAAAGTAATGAAGAGGAATGCATCCCATGGACCAGATGGGCTTAATGTAGCCTTCTACCTCCCAGCTTGGAAGTGGATAGGAGAAGATGTAACTATATTAGTTAAAGATTTCTACACAAGGGGCAAGCCTCATCCTCAACTTAATAAAACCCACATTACTTTAATTTTGAAGAAAGATAATGACAAAATCCCTCAAGATTTTAAGCCCATTAGTCGTGTAGAAAATCATCACAAAAACTTTAGCTAATACTCTAAATTTTCTTCCTGATTACATCCATGAGTCTTAGCAAGCTTTTGTTCAGGGTAGAAGGATTTCTAATAATATTATTGTTGCTCAATAAATCACCCACCCCTTTCTTCTTAACTCCTGGAAGCACAAAGCTTTTATTCCTAAAATTCATTTAGCCAAAGATTTTGACATAATTGGGTGGTGCTTCATTAGGAGGGCTTTTCTACGTAAAGGGTTGCATGGTCATTTCATGGATTTAATCATGGAATGCATTTCTTTGCCCACCTTTACTGTTAGCATTAATGGGCAACAATTTGGAAGCTTTAGGGGTTCCCGAGGCATCCGACAAGGCTACCCTTTGTCGATGTATCTCTTTATATTTGTAGTTAACGAGTTGCCACTTCCCATGCAGAAGGCTTTAAATGCCAGTCATTTGAGTAGTATCCATCTAGGGCTAGGTTGTCCCCCTATTCTCTCTCTGATGTTTGCTGATGGTCAGATTGTGTGTGGCATGGCAGACAATGCGGATGGCAAAATTATTTCTTCTATCATCAATTAGTTTTGTGATGTCTCTTCTCAAACCCCTAATTATAATAAATCTGCCATACTTTTTAGTAAGTATACTGGCGACAATCTAAGCAGCCAAATTAAAACCATTTCCCTTTCTCCTAATATGGAGTTTAATAGTACTCATCTTGGGCATCCTCTTATTCTTCCTGGTAAAAATAGACATTTATTGATAAATTTAAATACAAACTTAATTATTACAAGGCAAATATGTTGTCTCATGCAGGGAGGCTCACTCTTATTAAATCGGTTTTTGCTTCTCTCCCTATTTATTCCATGTCCAATATCATGTTAAATAAATCCACCATCAATAAACTCACTTCCATTATTAGAAAATTCTGGTGGACTCATATCAACAAGGACAATGATTCTAAACCTATTTACTTTAGAGCTTGGATGATAATTGCAAACCTATGTTGTGGCCTAAGCATAACTGCATAAGAGATTTATATACGATGAATAACTCCATTGTTTCTACAATGGCTTGGAGAATTATTAAGAATCACAATTCCCTTTTTACTAAAATCTCAAAGCCAAATATTTTCGTAACTCTTCTATTTGGAAAGCCGGTGTTCATGTTCCTATATTTGCTTTCTCGTCATGTATCCTCAAAATTCTCCCTTTGACTTGCAAGGCTATTCAAACTCAAATTGCTAATGTAACTACTTGCATTTGGACTAGTCTTTGGTGCAAATATTGGGACAACGTCTATAATTATCTGAACCCCAATTTAGATAGGCCTTGTCCCAAAGTTGTGAGTGACCTTTGAAAAGCCAATTGTAAAAGTTGGGATGATGATAAAATTAGCATATTCTTTGATAAGTGTTTAAAAACAAATTTCAGATCCTCCTATAACTAATGTTAAAATGGATGATACTTTATGCTGGACTCACACTTCTAATGTAGAATGCACCACGAAAAGTGCTTACAAAGCTTTGATGCAGGAAGCCCCATTCTGGTCCCAAGCCCCAAACAATGCATGTTCAGAGCCTAAGATTTCTACCTTTAATCAGGTTTGCAAAAGCAAAAATTTGGCTCCTAGCGTCAAAACTTTTGCCTAAAGAATTTTAAGACGGGTACTAGCTACCGGAGTAACAGGATCCAAGTATTCTACTCATATTAAAAATAATGTTGCAATGTGGTGATACTGAAACAGATTTCGTCTCTAGCTTCTATAAATATAATATCTCATATGGTTCATATTAGGTCTCAAGTCTGATGAGTCAAGTCCTAATTTATATCCCACTGATGTGATTCAAATGGCACAGTCTTCTCAGTATGTTGAATTAAATCTAGATACTATTTTTACTCTTCTATGGGATATTTAGAAAGCTACGGATGATCTTCTTTTTAATAAGAAGAAGTGGAGTCCCGTGCTTGTCTTCTGTGCTACCAAAAACCAATGCTTAATGCAGGATTAATAGAGGAGACTAGGAGATCAAAATAGGTTCCATCATCAATAATGATACACCTTACCAAGATCCAAGCACAAGTCTCAATTTGCAGTTCTCTCGGCTTATAGTGATGCAACTTACAATCCGGAGATAGCAAAAGATGAAACTGGTCATGGAATTTTTCTCAAAAATGATTCTAACAATCTTACTATATTTGTTCAAACTTCTACGAAAAATGTTTCTTCTATCTTGTAGGCTGAAGCACTAGGATTAACACTAGCAGCAACAACGGTTAACGCTCTTGGATGGAATTATGTTGCTTCTTTCTTTGGTCGCGGGAATCTAGTCAAATCTTGATACATCTCCAATGTATCTATAATTTATGAAGTATTAACATCAATTATATATGGTTTTGGTGCACTTTAGATTATTTTTCTGGATGAACTTATTAATCTAGTGCCCGGTGCCAAATAATGTTATCTACTTGTTTTTGGTTGTATAGAAAATCAATATCTAGGAATCTTAAAATATTACAGTGGTTTAATATGATTTTCTAGGAATATATATGATTTTTGGGCGAAGGAATCAACACAAAATGATGCTTGAGGGCCCCACATGGGCAGGAGCGCGGCCACCCCTGGCTGCGCCATGGGCCCATGTGAGCAGCCCTTAGTTTGGTTGGAGCTCTTCTTTCACTGGAAGAAAGCTAATTTCCGGTGAAAAATCCCCTCAAAATTTCAGCCCGATCGGATTTACGGATCTACGGGATAAAAGAAGTGGTGTTCGATCAGAAAACAGTACCAAAAACAGAGAGAAACCAAGGAGGAGAGATCCAATCTCGGAGGGGCTGCCATCCTCCGGGAGCCATGGAGGCCAAGGTCAAGAGGGGGAAACCTTCTCCCATCTATGGGGAATGCCTAGTAAGAAGAAGAAGGAGGGGAGCCTCTGCCCCCTCTCTCCCGGTAGCGCTAGAGCACCGTTGGGGGAATCATCATGACGACTATCTTTTCCATCAACTTTGCTACCGTCATCAACATATTTCTGCCTCTTCGTGCAGCGGTGTACCTTCTCTCACCCCACTGTAATATATACCCGACCATTGTCTTTAATGGTAAATATTATTATCCAATGATGTGTTGCATCCCTATTATGTCTAAGTAGTTTCCTTTTATCCTGTGGGTTAATTGTGATATGCTATGGTTGACATGAGTTGTATGCTATTATGGTGCTGTCCTATGGTGCCCGTCGTTTCGCACACACGTGTATGATTCACGCTGTAGGGTGTTGCAATATGTGATTAATTTGCTCATAGTAGGTTGCAGGAATGATAGAAAGCTAAACTCCACTTCGTGAGTTGTTGCATATGGGATTAAAGGGGACATTATAACTTAATGTTATGATTAGGTTTTATCTTAATGAATGTTTGATATTTGCGGATGCTTGCTAGAGTTCCATTCATAAGAACGTATGATTCAAGTACGGATTGTATGTTAGCTTAGGCCTCTCCAGCATAAAAAACTGCAATAGAAGATTATCACTATCATTTCATATCCAATTGCCCAAGGACAGTCATTTCCTTTTTTTCAAAACCCTTTTCTTTATTATTCTTTTTATTAAAACAACACCTATATCTTTATATTCTTGCAAAGCTATTGTTTTGTTCTCGCAAAGTAGTTCTATTTCTTGTTCTAGGTAAAGCAAACATTAAGTTTGCATAGAGTTGCATTGGTGATTGATAGAACTTGAGAGAATATTAATTCTACCTTTAGCTCTTCATTGGGTTCGACACTCTTATTGAAAAGGCTACAACTGATCCCCTGCACCTGTGGGTTATTAAAGCTGCAAGAGCAAGGAATTTATTGGAGAATCTAAGACATTGGAAGATCAAGCATGTGCTTGCTAAATTTCCGAATTACTCTTCTCATCTAAGATCATGCAAGATCAAGTCCATTCCCAGATCTAGGAATGTCATTACTGATGAGCACATGGGTACATCATACACGGCATTTCAGAAAAGTGCACAATTTAGTTGGAAAGGATTATTAAGCCGAATGAAGCAAATACATGCCCAGGTGAACGCTAACTTAAGTTATTACTATAATCATGAACACATGGTTGGGACTTCACCTTTCTTGCTATTGATTGAACCCAGGTGCAACATGGAAGAAGGCCAATGCCATCGAGTCCGTGCAAAAACAATGTTTTAATGACAAATAAACAAATTATAAGATCATGAAGAAACAAGTATGTTGTCAGAGAAAACAATGTTCCGACTCTACCAAGACGTTGTTTCACCCGAGTTTAGCCATCCACATTTTGTGAAAGACTTCCTGAAGCCCAAGCTCATAGCTGAAGAAACAATGTTCGGACTTTGATGAAACAATGTTCATTCGGGGTCAACTGTTCGCATCTTACCGGGAGATATCCAGAAGTTACCCCATTAAGTCTCGAAGCTGGTTTGTTTTCACACCTACCCTGGTTCCCAAGCTAGCTTCCTTCACACCTATCCATGGGGGTTGTCCCTGGTTATATAACTCCATCTTCCCCATCCTCTAGGAAAATTTTCAGCCAAAAAACCACATTAGCTACAAGCTTGTAGACTACTGAGATCCGAGAGGTCATGCTACTATTGCTCTTGTGAATTGAACAGATTCACAAGAAGGAGCCTCTGGTTCCCCCTAATTCGTGCTTTACGGTTTTGGCCATTTTGTGTGGGTTAGTCCCCGTTTGTGGTTCTGCGATTGTTCGGATAGCGGGTTGGAGTTCTTGTAGCTCTGATCAGGCATACCCAATGTACGGGTTGCATCCAACCTTGGCAGGTATAAAGCTAGTTATCTCGGCTACTTGCAACTAGTTATCCATCCCGATTCGATCCTACGACGTGAAGATCGGGCCACCCTCGGGCGTGAACTCGTTCAATGGGTTTGCACCTATCAATTACCCACACTCTAGCTAAAATAGCTTTTATTGAGAGATCTTCCTCTAGTCTTTCTATCTTATGCAAACAATCCTCTAATTTTAAGTCTAAGGAGGCTCTGGAACCAAACACCTTTTCGTTTGGAAAGTTGATTGTTGTACACTGTTGGGATTGCATATAAATAAAATCTAAAACCCTCTTTGAGGGTTTATTGGCAAAGAAACATTCACCATTAAGAGCCTACCCTGCATCGTAACTCAAGTGTTGAGAACAAACACTCAACCTTTTTCGGATATCAATAATATATGTGAAGTGCTCCATTCTAGGTTTGCAAATCTGAGAGTGCCTAGTATGTAAATGGAAAAGTTTTAATATGGCAGTTCAAAATTCACGAGAGACCTTGGGCTTTAGATCCAGACACATTAATGTGTATCAATTATACTTGTGATAATTCACCTTCAATCCAGATGCTCTAGAGAAAATATAAATTGTACCTTTCAACTTAGTGAGTTGTGTTGGACTAGCTTGTAAGTCTATTAGTGTATCATCTGCACATTGGAGTATAGTAAACTTTGTGCATGAAGAGAATCTGATAGGGGCCTGCAAAATGCCCATGTCCATGACATCATTTAGTATGGCCCGTAAAAAATCAGATGCCATTAGAAATTGTAATTGAGAGAGCGGATCACCCTGCCCTACTTCCCTTCCACCTTTAAACAACTTCCTAGGAACAGTGTTTAACATGACAGAGATGTATTACAAATCCTAGAGATAAGTTAGGAGATGGATTACAAATCATATTCTACCAAATAGAGAGATATGCCAATATACTCTAACAGATAACACATAGTTCATGAATGTAGACGAGAACCTACAACAACATAGGGACAAACTTCACCTTGGAAGTAAACTAATAATACTTTGTACACACAATAGACAATACTCCTTTTCCTCCTATTATTCTAACAAATGTTGGGTTGATTGCTTCCTAAGAGATGTAGTTTGAACAACTTTGTTCACTGTCCACCACTAGAGTTTACACAACTTCATCCTGAAAACATGAAAACACTTGGAGTGCAAGCATATCTGAACTCTGAACAAAAATATAGATACTCTAATGGAAGGGACTTGTTCTTTCTTTTTTTTCTTTTGTTCTATGAAGGCATGAGGTTAGGCGAATGTGTATCTAGATAGCACAAGATCTCAAAAAAATCTATTAAAAGAAATAGCCTTGTGCCTTGAAACCACGAGGGAGAAAGACTCATTCGACGGGCCTCTGACGCCTTCTTCAAATTTCCTACGTTCTTGCAGCACTGGCACCCATTGGCTAGGCAGCAGGACTGCAACCGGCTAGGGCAGATGTTGAACGCGCTACATGACACGGCTCGGTGCCTCTCTCCACCGGTGATCCAACGATGTTGTGGCCACTTGGTGGTATTTTTCCTGATTTTCTTTTGTTTTTTCTTTGGGCATGCTTGTGTTGTTGCACAATCAGACTTTTATTTTTCGGCACCTTGCTACTCGTTGTATTGATTGGTTGGATGCTTTATTTTTAAGGTAGGGGGAAAGCTATTTAGAGAAAGCCTTCAAGATCCATTGAAGTTTTTATTTTTGAAGTAAGGACATTGTCTGATAGTGCTAAGAATAGACCACCGATAAATTGTGCCACGGTGGTTGCAATTAAGGGCATGTACAATGGCTGATCAGACATCCTTATCTTAAATCTTGCATGTATTTAGATATGAAAATAAAACTATGTCTACAATGGTAATCTCTTAACCTTATTTCCAATAACTATAGATTTTTCCTAAAAACATTGTGAGACATATTGTGCTAAGAGATCATCTCTTAAATAAGAAAAGACAAATAATTCCTAATGATTTCTCTCCTCCACCTCAACGATCCTACATGGGTCTATATATTTCGATGGAACCTAGATGGCAATGGTCAATTCTCAGTGGAGTCTCTATATAGAGCGTTAATCCAGTCTGATGTGCCAGTTGATAATAATAAGATCTAGAAGACGAAGATACCTCTTAAGAATAAAATCTTTGCATGGTATCTTCGTCGTGAAGTCATTCTTACTAAAGATACCATTATTAAGAGAAATTGGCATGGAAGTCTGCAATGTGTCTTTTGTCTCCATGATGAGACAATAAAACATTTGTTCTTCCATTGCAAATTGGCTCATTCTATATGGTCAGTCATCCAGATAGCTTCTGGCTTGTATCTTCCTTGTAGTGTTGCTAATGTATTTGGCAACTAGTTACATGGGATTGATCACAGGTTTAGAACTCTGCTTAGGGTGGAGTGCTTGTCGTTGTTTGGTCGCTTTGGCTATGTAGAAATTATAAGGTTTTTAATGATAAAAGTACTTCTCTGATGCAGGTTATCTATAGATGTACCGAGACTCTTCGTTTATGGTCCTCTCTTTAACGTGTGCAGAATCGAGACTTGTTTACGGAGGTGTGTACACGATTAGAGAATACGGTTAGGGATACTTTTACCCAACATGGGTGGCAGCATGATCTTACGATTGGCCCACCTCCGCTTTAGGCGTTATACTGTCTCTCACTACTGGAATTCTGGGCTACGCCGGGTATAATGCTCTTCGCCGAGTGCTAAAACACGAACACTCGGCAAAGCAAGCTTTGCCGAGTGTCACTCTCGGCAAACCCACCTTCACGGCAAACTATCATCTTTGCCGTCACTGCCTCACGGCAAAGAGGCACCGCACGGCAAACCCTGCAGACGCCAAGAGCCGCTCACGGCAAAGAGGAGCCACGTGGCATGCCCGTCCACAACAGACGGCTCCGTCAGTTACTGCGTACTTTGCCGAGTGTCACTTTCAGCAAAGCATAACATCCTATATTTTTGTGTGTGTGTTCTTTCTAACTGACATGTGGTCCCACTGGTCACATTTATCAGTATTTTTTTAAATAACTTGGTAAATATTTTTGAAAAAAATGACGAGAGTGAGGACAGCGTGGCCCACATGGGATCTGACAGTTTACATAGCTTTGCCGAGAGCTAGTCTCGGCAATGCTCTCCTTCTCTTTCGAGAGCTGCTCTCGGAAAAGTTTTGGTACAACAGTAGTGTCCCAGACGACCATATTTTCGGGAGGTGCTCTCGGTAGTCTATCCTTTTCCGAAGTTGCTCTTGGAAATCTTTCCCATCCATTCTGCTGTCAAGCTATTTCTTTTCTGATCCCTGCAGATAAAAACAACTACAGTGCAATTTGATCATATATAGGCATAATTTGATCTAGTCCACACATATATAGGCATAATTTGATCATATATAGGCATAATTTGATCTAGTCCACATATATATGCATAATTAGGGATAGTCCACATATTGTCACACACAAGTCGATTGTATTATCCTAGTAGACGTCACAAACAAGTCACAAATTCATACATATTGTCACTACTTGCAAAACACGTGCACGTCACAATAGAAGTACACTTGTTCATATATAGATCATCTTGAGGAGGAGAGGCCATCGGGTTAACATTCAGGAGGAGTAGGAGGGGCATCACTTGCACTGCTTTGAGATTGCATAAGAACCTATAAGAGTAGAGTCACATGAGGGTGGTTCGTCCCTATGTAATGAATCTTCTACTCTAGTTTAGATAATGTTCTACCTGTAGTTGATCCTCAAGCAGCTTCAACCTCTTGTTCGTGTCTTCCCGTTCCTTTTCTCTGGAGTCCTTCTCAGCCTGCCGCCTTTGCTCCTCTTCAACGGCCCGCTGCGCCATTAAATCCTGTAACATGGCATTAGGCTCATATAGGTTGGAACGGTGCTATTTCGAGGCATGGACATAAATAAAAGGTTAGGATGCTAACCTTGAGATGCGCTATGTCACGCGATGCGGCGGTTGGGCGACTCCGTATGGATGGAGTTGAGCTGGTACTCAAAGCGCGTATCTCGTGCAGCTTGCGATGCCCGGAGGTGGCGCTCGACCCGTTGCAAAGGAGGTGGCGACCTTGGCCCTTCCCCTCGCCAGCAATGATGAGAAGCTCAGGGTCATGGGGCTTGGACGTAGGTTCGACTTCCTGCCCGTGCACCTCCTAGAAGACCTCTTTGAAGGTCCCCCACTTCTCCTCCGCTGACTCACTGCAGAACTCGGCGCCATCCTTCCCCTTGTGGCCTTCTCTCCAGGCTTCCAGGATGTGGACCGGGTGACCCTCCTTCGCCTCCTGCAAAATTAACCATCATGTTTAATGAACCAAGATGCACCATGCGAAAAATTAACATCTTAATCCACATACCATGTGTTGCTTGAGAGCGGTTAGGTTCCGGCTCCCCTGGACATGAGCCGGGCCTGTCATTTTGGCTCGATCGTTTCCCTTCTCCACATGTTGCGCCTGCCATGTTGGGTTACACCACATGTCAACCAGGGCCTCCCAACAATCATCCTTCATCCAGGGTTCCTTCACCTAGTCAGACAAAATCGAATAACTGAGGAACAAGAGGGATGAATCAAAGTACTAGCAACCGATGTAGTCACTTACCACTGACAGGTATTCTTCTCGCGACATGTTGGTCTGGCAAGCAGTCTTCCTTGTCATCTTCTCTCCCTTCTCATCTAGCGTCCGAAACTGCATCACGACTTTCTACCGCAGCGTGTGCTTGAGGTCAGAGAGTATCTTTCGGGCAGATTTCACGATGCCTTTGATCGCCTTCTTCTTATCACCATCCATGCAAGCAAATGTTTCCTACAAGAAAGCTTAAGGCATCTTCTCACCATCCACGCAAGCAAGGATTTGGATATGAAAAAATGCAGTGGTCGGAGCGAAGATACTTACAAAAAAAGCATTGATGACCCGAGTGGCCATGGTGACATCGTGCTCATCCTTGTTGTGTAGGTAATGCTCCCAGGTTAAACCTGGTGACGACGGGTCATCATCACCCAGCTTGGACAATCCAGGAAAGTGCTTTCTCAAGAGGGAGCCGATGACATGGTTCGGCGGGCGTGCCCCCTTAGGTTGTGTCAGGATAAATCCCCACTGGCTGCATGATATAAAAGACAAGCATATGTGAGTGTCAAAGTTGTGGCATCCAAAATATGATGCAAATGAAATGCTTGCTTACCCCTCTCCTGTCGGGCAAATGACAGGACGGTTGCTGGTAGCAGTTGGTTGCGAGACCTTCCCCGGACCACGCCCGGAGTTCTTCCTCTTGGACATGTTGCTCGAGGTAGACCCCGAGCCGTCCGAGGCCTCCATGTCGCCCGACTCGGTGGCGAGCGGATCTGGTGTATCTAAGTCCACTCCGACATCGCCATCCGATGATGACGAAGCCTCAGTTGTGGCCTGATGGGAGGCGGACGACTCGGTCCTACCAATCGGGACTCTCCGGTACTTACTAACCAGTGCTCCCATCAGAATCTGAAAAACAAAATATATATGGTGAATATTAACCATACCACTTGTCCAAAATACATGAAAAATTGACTAAAAGAGTACACAGGCAATAGGAGCATATTATCATGCACTGGACAATATGAACTGTTCAAATATATGAAAAAATAGCGGAAAACTATACATTACAATAGCTGAAATATATACATAAGCAACATGAGCACATTATCATGCACTAGACAATATCAACTCCTCAAAAACATGAAAAATAGGCTGAAAACTGTACTTTACAGTAGTATACAGCAGCATATTATGATGAACTTGACCCACAATTTCAGGTTTGGTGTCAGGACCCCGATTCCAAGTCACATCGATCCAGCCGGTAACACCTCATATCACTTTGCAGCCTCACGCACGGTATTCCCACGGGTGTCGCCTTACCATGGCCCGGGACCATTTGCGCCTTTTGGCTCACGTATATGACAGTGTCACTAGCATCCATATGACAGAGAACCTGGGCCGACATGGCTAGTCGTGAAGCCAAAGCGGCACTAACCCATGGGGACAAGCATACATGAATCACATCAAGCATGTTGGTCAGCAGCTTATGAATCCGGGCTGTAGCACTGGGCTAATAGGACTCCGGGAACCCGGGTTGTGGCATGCTAGGCAGGACTCCGGATGTCACCGCGTGACATTTCCCCGAAGGGACAGACACAGGAACAAAGTGAAACACATGCCGGCCAGTCAAGTGTTCTGAGCAGTAGTGCTAGGCTAGCAGGACTCCGGTGAACCGGGTTGTAGCGGACTACTATGGCTCAAGGAAGCACTAGACTACATTTCCCCATAAGAGAGGCTGCCAAGGATAAACAACTAGATTGTCGGATCCCACACATACCAAGCATTTCAATAACATACACACAATATGCTCGATATGTGCAAATACAACATGGCATCACAACATGACTCTACAACTCAAGTATTTATTCATTAGGCTCCGAGGAGCGAGATATTACAAACATGGGTCTCATGACCAAACATTCAGAGCATACAAGTCAAAACACAAACGGAAGCTTAACATGTCTGAGTACAGACGTCTACAAATGAAAAAGTCTTAGAAGCCTGACTATCTACCAGATCCCGCCGAGGGCACAAGATCGTAGCTGAGGTATCAAGCTAAACGTCGAAGTCCACGCGGAACTACTAGTGAGACTGAAGTCTCTCTACAAAAACATAAAATAGGCAAACGTGAGTACAATTGTACTCAGCAAGACTTACATCAGAACTAACTACATATGCATCATTATCAACAAAGGGGGTGGTGGATTTTGACTGCAGCAAGCCAGCTTTGACTCGGTGGCTATCCTAAACTACGACTGCAAGTAACTCTTTTGAGGTGGCGCACACGAGTCCACATATTCACTATATCAATACACCACTATGGATCCACTCCCGTCTCCCTACGAGAACGCCATCCATAGCACTCAAGCTTATCTTGCGTATTTTAGAGTATCCACTTTCACTTGTCAATGAACTGTACAGGCAACCCAGAAGTCCTTTACCGTGGACGCGGCTATTCGAATAGATCATTTATAACCCTGTAGGGGTGTACTTCTTCACACACGCTCACGCCACTTACCACCAGGTACACGTCGTGTATCTCGGCAACCTTCAAGCGGAAGCCTGGCGAGGGAGTCGGCCACGACCTGACTAACCACACAAGTCTCTAGTCCAGGTTTATCGCCTATTCGGGTTCCATCCGCGAGGAGATCCGGCCGGGGTTTCGCTCACAGCCCCAAACGATGTGTGCAGGGTTCCCGAGACACCAAACTGGCGCTCGGTACACCAGGCCACGGTGTATCTACCGCATCATAGCCCACCCCTAGGGTCAGGGCTACGCACGGCCTCCAACACATATCCTACAAACACCAGAAACTAGTTGCAACTCCTGGACAGAGGGCAAGGGCAGTTAATAAGTCGAGAGGGTCCATTGGTTTCGAGCCCAATGTGTGGTAGTAACTGTTTCATGGATCACAAACACAGAACTCAGTTCCTGAGGACGGCTGCAATGAGACAACCAACCATGTACTCCTACATGGCCTCTCACCGCTACCTTTACCAAATCGTGTTCACACACTTAGCTCACACACAGTAGGACATGTTCACACACCATTCCAGTTCATCCCCGATGAATCAGACCTGGCTCAACTCTAAGCAGTAGCAGGCATCACAAACAAGCATGAATGAGTAGGCACATCAGGGCTCAAACAACTCCTACTCATGCTAGTGGGTTTCATCTATTTACTGTGGAAATGACAGGTCATGCAGAGGATAAGGGGTTCAACTACCGCAGCAGGTAACAGATGAATCGTTATTATCCTAATGCAGTAAAAGAGAGCAGGAGCGAGAGGGTAGGATTGTATCGGAATGAACAGGGGGTTTTGCTTGCCTGGCACTTCTGAAGATAATATAGTTCTTCATCGGTGTCATCGAATACATCGTCGAACGTCGTCTACTGAGAGGGGACAATCACCGGCAAACAAGGAAGAACACCATCAATGCAATGCACAATGCGATGCATGATCATGACATGGCAATATGCTGTTGATTGGGCTAATGCAACTAGCACCAAGGTTAAAGGAAGTTGGTTTGAACCTTAGGTTCAAATTCAAACTTCATATGTGAAGGTTTAAATGCCATTATATGATTTGTCCTAAACAGTAGCTATAAGTTGTTCTAACATGCATGAAAATAGTATAGATGAATGGATTAGATTTTTCTGATCATTTTTCATATATAAATTATTTCATTATGAGTTATGGTTGAATTTATATGAATTTTTGAAGTTTAGGACATTTTCTGGAATTTCCTGAATAAACTTAAATCTAGAAAATCAATTACTGCGTCAGCGCTATGTCAGGGTGCCGTCAGCATTGACCAAAGTCAAATCTGACTGGGGGGACCTACCTGTCAGTGTAACAGTGCTAATTATGTGGCTTATTAAATCCTAACTAAATATAATTAGCTCGGCGGGGCCCACTGTTGGTGAGTCAGGGGGGAAGTCAAACTACGGTCATGCGGGGTCAAACCCGCCGGACCCGGTCAACGGCTCATCGCCGGCAAGGCCAGGGATGGCGAAGGGGTGCGGTTTCCTCCTCTGGCGACCAAATGGCCGGCGGAGGGCATCTACGTGATGCGGACGCACGTCCGCATCGGGTGGTGGTGGCAGTTGGGCCTGGGGTGGCCGGAGTTGTCGCCGGCGATGACCTTGGCGGTCGCCGGAGCTCAGGTGAGCTCGGGGTCGGGGCTACAACGGCCGTGGCGATGCGGGGTTGGCACCTACGGCTTCTACGTGGTGCGGTGAGGACGTGGGTGTGCTCGGTTGGGCGCTACGGTGGTTGTGGCCACGGCGGCGAGGGGCTCAGGCGGCGGCGCGCTTCGGTCGTCGGTGAAGCAGCGGCTATGGAGAGGAAAAGAGCACGGGAGATAGGGAAGAAGAGGCAGGGGCTCACGTAGGGGTCGTTGAGGGTCTTAACGGGCTCGGGGAGGCGCGTACGGCGGCCAATCGATAACGGCGACGCTCGGTGCAGGAGGTTGAAGATGGCCTCCAAGGCGGCGTCACGGGGCACCCGGCGATGTGTTGCTCGGCGAAGAGGAAGAGGTGGTCGAGGTGGAGCTTGTGGACCTTTCGAGGGGGCGAAGGGGAGGCGGTGGCTACGGTGGTGGTGAGTGGCGTCGGCGGTTGTGCTCGGGCGCGAGAGGGAGAGAGAGCAGAGGAGGGGGGGAGCGTTCGGGAGAGAGTGAGAGGGGCCAGGGGGTGCGTGGCCGTCACCGTGGCGCTGGAAGGACGAAGGAGAGGCCTCCAGCACGAAGCAGGAGGTGGCCGGCGTCGATGCGCGTGTGTCCAGCACGCAGCTGCTTCGGGGCAAGGGGGAGGAAGACGACTGGCAGTTGGGCTGCACAGTAACGGGCCGCGCAGGTGGGCTGGTATCCCTGGTGGGCCTCAAGGTAAGTCCAGGTAAGGTTGCTCTGTTTTATTTCCTGTTTTCTATTTTCTGTAAAATTTAGGGCTTTTCTAAAAATACTAAAATGTTTCACAAATCCTGTAAATAATTGTGGGCACTGTTGGGATTATTCCTAACAGCCCACACTTAAGTTCAGAATTAATTGAGCATGTTAAATAATATATAGCATTTAAATGCCCAATTGCAAATACTATATGATTTAATTCAGTGACCAAATATGTCATGGAAAAATGTGCAACACCCCTGGTTACTGTTTACAGTACTAACCAGAAATGATGAACATTTTTGAAAGCCATTTGGACTTATTGAGAATATTTTAGGTGAACCTAGTGAATTCCTTTTTATGCTAGGGTTTGAACATCCCCCACTTCAAGTTCATTTGGAAGTTAAACATGATGCACACATGAAGGGCTAGCCTACTGCATCCCAGGACTAGGGATGTGACGTTTGGTTGTTTTGTAGCCAGTTTTGCCATGGTATTAAATTCCTCAGCACCATAAACTGTACATTACAGTAGTATACAACAGCATAAACATGTTGTGCAACTCAAACATCCTAGTGGAGCACCTAAAAATACCTAGAACTAGATCAGCATGGACCTAGTGGAGCACCTAAAAATACCCTATGAACTGAATTACTAGCCCCTGGTGGAGCACCTATGAACTGAATTTTCCCAATTCTCATCTTCTTCAACAAAATTTGCATATGTTCAGTGGCATGGGTGTACACACCTGAGGGCATCTCCAGCTGCCGCGCTACAGGAGGAGCTCCGCTGCGGCGGCCGTCGTTGGGTCGCATCGAAGAGCCGCCGCGCCGGCCGCCGGCCATGAAGCACCGTGGCGGCGACAGTTGGGGGCGGTGGACGCAGTTGGGGCGGTGGAGGAGGGGTGGCGGCCGCAGTTGGTGGTGGCGGCGGCGGTGGCGATTTCGGCGTTGTCGGCGATGGTGGCGCAGGGAAGAGAGGAGGGGAATGAAGATAGAAATGAAAGGGGAAAGGTTAAGATCTAGGTTAGATGCTTTACCGAGAGCCACACTCAGAAAAGGTGCCCATACCGAGAGCCGAGAATCGACCCTCGGTAACCACTGCTCTAATTTTTCCCCCTTTTCCTTTTGTTTTTGTTTTGCACTATCTTTTTTATCTCATATTTCATATGCTTTTACGACCAAAGTTTATAAATTCCATGACTTTTGACCGTGGCCTACCCCCTCTCTCGGTGCCGGTCAACTTTCTAGACCGGCACCGAGAGAGAACTTTAAAGAGTGTAAAGTAAAAAACATGAGAAGAAGCAGTCCTTGATGTGAGACGTGCCTCACAAACCATACACACGGGCGGGAACGTCGAGGACCAGCTGCGTCCGTCCCCGAGACAGAATCTTCGGTGGGTGATCCCGTGACAGAACAAGCCTAGACTTGGTCTGTCATCTCGCGATGACATGCACTAACACGGAGAAGCAGTTATTCACCGTGGACTACACCCTCTCGGTGCCGAATAATGCCCTAGACCGCCGGGGCCACCAGATGGGTGCTCGAGATAGAGACCGCCCAAGGGGGGGGAGGGCACTGTCGGTGTCAAAACCGGCGGATCTCGGGTAGGGGGTCCCGATCTGTGTGTCAAGGCTGATGGTAATAGGAAGCAAGGGACACAGGTGTTTACCCAGGTTCGGACCCTCTCGATGGAGGTAAAACCCTACTTCCTGCTTGATTAATATTGATGATATGGGTAGTACAAGAGTAGATCTACCACGAGATCGTAGAGGCTAAACCCTAAGAGCTAGCCTATGATGGTATGAATGTAATTGTGATCGGCCTTCTAAGGACCAACCTCTCCGGTTTATATAGGCACCGGAGAGGGCTAGGGTTTACATGGAGTCGGTTACAAGGAAGGAAATATAATATCCGGATCGCCAAGCTTGCCTTCCACGCCAAGGAAAGTCCCATCCGGACACGGGCCGAAGTCTTGAGTCTTGTATCTTCACGCTTCAATAGTCCGGACGTTGTACACAGTCCGGCTGTCCGGATACCCCCTAATCCAGGACTCCCTCAGTAGCCCCTGAACCAGGCTTCAATGACGATGAGTCTGGCGCGCAGTCTTTTCTTCGGCATTGCAGGGCGGGTTCCTTCTCCAAATTCTCCAAGGTGCTTGTTACGGCAAATAGTGTCCGATCTGTTCAAAGGGGAAGAGGAGGAATTCCTTCGCATAAAACCGCGGGAAGGATTCTCCATGTACAACCCTCCAGCGTGGGTACGTTGCCATTCTTTTTTTTTCGCTTTACCCTAGCATTCTTCTGCTAAGATTACCTGCATCAATGCTTCTGGGCAGGAATTAAGGAGGGCCGTAGAAGGAGTCTTCAGCCCCTCCCCGCAACCAGAGGACACTGGAAGGGCCCTAGATCCGGGACTTAAAGTGGATCCGGATATCACTGTGGAGCTTGTCAACGGGGTATTTTATCAGGCGAGCTGGGATAGCGCCCTAGTGGCCATTATGGCCGACTACCCTGGACTGCTCTCCTCTTCATGTGTAAGCCGAACTAGAAAGCCCTGTCCTTCGAAGAGGACTCCCCCCAGGTGTCATAATTTACCCTTGAGGCGTCGTTCTATTCGTAGAAACGACGGCCGGAGCGAGGGGCCGAGCCCTTAGGGACTCGTCAACCACAGGCGTCCAGATCGGGCAGGCTCAAAAGGAAGGCGGTGAGGGTTGACACGCCGCTACACAGGTAAAACAATAGCCTGTCCTGTCATTATAGAATTTAAAATATGACAGCGCCCTTCTTGTCCGTCAGGAAGAAGAATAACCGGACTATATCCGGAGACCCTACCAATCACGCCTCCACCAGCCGGATTGCAGAACCGGCTTCAAGGGCGGAGGGGGACACAGGGCCAGTGCCTCCTTGCTCACCGACAGAGAGTGCGGACCGGCTCTCAGCCACGAATTCCGAAGTAGAGAGCGCCATGAATCACAGGCGCCGACGGGCCGTACTTCGGAACAACATCTTTTCCAAAGAGGCGTTTATTGCCTTCAATTCGGCGGACGCATACGTCCAAGCTGCTCGGGGCGGGCTTGCCCAAGCGACAAACCAGTATACCAAAGACATACGGGTGAGAAATTTTGATAAGTATGTATAGCAGTAGCCGCTGAGACTTGAAACGGTTGAAACAACAGTTTTAAGGATCAAATTATGTACAGGTCCTTGTAGAGAAGAACGAGCAGTTGTGTCGGGAGCTGAAGGACTGCAAGGCCGAACTGAGGGCCGCAGTTGCCAAGTTAGAGGAACCCCGAAGGCCCTCATCTGGTAATTATCACAATTGTGCGAATATGCACCAGTGGGTAAATATTGCAAGTCTAACAGAAAATTCTGCAGACAATCCCGGGGTGAATCCGGAGGGCGTAGGAGAGGACGTATTGCTTCTCAACAAGCAGCTAGAGGCTGGCGAGCGCATTCTTACGCGAGTTAGGCGGGAGAAGAACGATCTTCAAGATGCCAAAGTCCAGCTGTACATGAAGTTAAAAGATCTCCGCGCTCAGCTGGCGGACTCCATGAAGGAGAACAAGAGGCTTCGACGCCGCATTCACAGTAAGTGCCTAGACTAACTGTTGTACAGTTCGGCGAGGAAGTATATTGAAAGAATTTTGCTTGCAGGAATGTTAACGGGTCGCCCTGAGGAGGAGATGCCCTCATCTGCAAACGTTTTATTGCAAGACCTTTCGCAACTGCACGAGCAAGCTCGGCAAGTGATGCAGGGTGTTGCTCAGGCTTTGTGGCCATCAAACCTACTGCCGAATGGCATGGGGGAACTTGCGGACCTACTTCAAGGAGCCCGGTGGCGCTTCCGTTTATGGAAGATATCAGCATGCCGGCAAGGATCAAGAGAAGCCTGGGCAATGGTGAAGACACGCTACACCAAGCTGGACCCGAACCATATGGCCGAAGTGGGACCGGCGGGGCCCGATGGGCAAGAAATTCCCGTTAGTCTGGTGTATGACAAGGTAGCGTTAGCCGCTAAGTATTCTCAACAGGATTGTAAGCTAGATAGCCTGTTGGACGGTATAGAAGAGGAGTGTAATCAGTCCAAATAACTGTGTAATGTAATGGGCATGATTAGCCCCTAGCTGGATTAAAATCATTTGTCATGGCGGACCTTTTCACTTCAGCCCCCGGATCCTATAGTCCGAGGTGTGTCCGAATACCCGCTCAGCTATACAAAGCCGGGGTATGCGTGGAAACAAGGCGTAGGGGTCATAAGTGCTTGAACAGACAAGTACCCAACTAGTTATGTTATATTACATGGATAGTAAGAAACATCTTCCAGAGAGAGTAGTTCCGTTAGGGGTTCCTTTCCCTGGGTACGCATGCGACGATGCACATGTCCGGACTGCGAACGATGGCGCAGGATACAAGACTTTTGGGGATTTATGTTATGATGAACTAATACATCTTTTGTTCACCGACCGAATATTCTCTAAAGGAAGCTAGCTTTCGGCTTCACCCAGTCTGAGGTACACATCCGGCTGAACCGGCAGTACCAATCGCAGAGGTGCTCCCCTTATGCCCTTGGCGAATTAACGGGAATGTAGGGCATAAACACAAGAGCCAGGCAACCCAGCTTGGCAACATCTTAAGTCATATCGATGCATATAATGGTAAAGAAAAGGCACATATGGAAAAAGAATGCATATGCGGCGGGCAAAAAGGCATGTGAGTAATCATTTTAAGCTTCCGTATAGGTAGCCCCCAGGTATTGCTTACACACTTAGTGCGGCCGGAGTGATCCGGAAATCTGCATTGTATTGAATACTTTGTGTGAAGAGAGAAAAAGATCGAGAAAGGAAAAGGTGATGGGGCATAATTAAAAGGGGGGGGGGTAGGAGATGAACATTGTGTTCTGCGCTAGGTGTAGAATATCCGTAGTCTTGCCGTGTTCCATGGGTTCGGCTCGAGTCTGTTATCGGATGCATTACGTAAGCGGTACGCTCCTCCGGTTAGAACTTTGTCAATGACGAAGGGACCCTCCCACTTGGGTTTGAGTTTGTCCTTCTTCTTCTCCAGTAGTCGTAGAACGAGCTCGCCAATATTGTAAGTTTTGGCCTGCACTTCTCTGCTTTGGTCTCGTCGAGCCTGCTGCTGATAGAATGCGGAACGAGCTTTTGCGACATCGCGCTCCTCCTCCAAGGCATCCAAATTATCCTGCCGATCTAACTCGGCTTCCTTCTCTTCGTACATGCATACGTGTGGAGAATCATGTATTATGTCGCAAGGTAATACTGCTTTCGTGCCGTACACCATGAAAAATGGTGTGTATCCGGTGGTGCGATTTGGCGTAGTCCGCAGCCCCCAGAGTACGGAGTCGAGCTCCTCCACCCAGTGCGTATGCGACTCTGTCAAGGATCACACTAGCCTGGGTTTGATGCCGCTCATAATGAGACCATTTGCCCGCTCTACCTGGCCGTTAGTTTGTGGATGGTAGACGGAAGTGTAATCGAGCTTGATTCCCATTTTTGCGCACCAAGTTTTCACTTCGTCCGCTGTAAAATTTGAGCCATTATTAGTGATGATGCAGTGGGGGACACCGTATCGGTGTACGACCCCGGATATGAAGTCTATTACTGGTCGGGATTCAGCCGTTTTGACTGGTTTAGCTTCTATCCATTTGGTGAATTTGTCCACCATCACCAGTAAGTATTTTTTCTTATGGCTTCCCCCTTTAAGAGGTCCGACCATATCCAGCCCCCAAACCGCGAAGGGCCAAGTTATGGGGATTGTTTGTAGAGCGGTAGGGGGCATATGACTCTGATTGGCAAAGAGCTGGCAACTGATGCAATGTTGGACAAGGTCCTTTGCGTCTGCTCGGGCCGTCGGCCAATAGAAACCTGTATGGAAGGCCTTGCTGACTAATGCCTGAGCCGCGGTGTGGTGCCCACCCAGGCCGGCATGGATTTCATCCAAGAGTTGCCCCCTTCCTCTTCGGAGATGCATCTTTGAAGTACTCCGGTAGCGCTTTTCTTGTAGAGTTCCCCTTCATAGACTTTGTAAGCTTTAGAGCGCCAGACAATGCAGCGTGCTTCATTTTGGTCTTCGGGGAGCTCCTGCCTATTTAGGTAGGCCAAGAAGGGCTCGGTCCACGGGGCGATTACACCCATGATTTCGTGGGCCAAGGACGTTATTTCGGTGGTAGAACCTGCGACTGTGTCTAATGGTTCGGAATCCGGGGGTGTATTTTGGTCCGTGCTAGTGTTGCCGGACTCCCCTTCCCATACTACGGATGGCTTGAACAGCCGTTCCAAGAATATGTTAGGTGGGACAGGGTCGCGTTTGGCGCCGATGCGAGCGAGGACATCCGCCGCTTGATTGTTTTCTCGAGCCACATGGTGGAATTCGAGCCCCTCGAACCGATCTGACATTTTGAGGACGGCGTTACGGTAGGCAGCCATTTTCGGGTCCTTGGCATCAAAATCTCCGTTTATCTGTGATATTGCGAGGTTCGAGTCCCCGCGCACTTCTAGGCGTTGTATTCCCATAGAGACTGCCATCCGAAGACCGTGCAACAGAGCCTTGTATTCGGCTGCATTGTTGGAGTCTGTGTATAAATTTGGAGGACGTACTGGACCGTGTCGCCGGTGGGAGATGTCAGGACTACCCCTGCTCCCAATCCGGATAGCATTTTAGAGCCGTCGAAGTGCATGATCCAGTTTGAGTATGCGCCGTACTCCTTAGGGAGTTCGGCTTCTGTCCATTCAGTGACGAAGTCAGCCAACACTTGCGACTTGATGGCCCGCCGTGGTTTGTATGTTATGTCGAACGGCAGGAGCTCGATAGCCCACTTGGCAATCCGGCCCGTAGCATCGCGGTTATTTATTATGTCATTGAGTGGTACTTCGGAGGCCACCGTAATCGAACACTCTTGAAAGTAGTGTCGTAGCTTCCGGGATGCCATGAACACCGCGTATGCTATTTTTTGATAGTGTGGGTATCGAGATTTGCATGGGGTTAGGACCGTGGACATGTAGTAGACTGGTCTCTGGAGCGGGTATTTGTATCCGTCGGCCTCTCGTTCGACGACGAGCACTGTGCTTACGACTTGATGCGTTGCAGCTATGTACAATAGCATAGGTTCATCGATATTCGGTGTTGTTAATACTTGATTACTGGCCAATAGGGTCTTTATTTCTTCCAGTCCGGCCGCGGCTGCATCCGTCCATACGAAGTGTTCGGTAAGCCGAAGAAGGCGATAAAGCGGTAGTGCCTTTTCTCCTAACCTGGAGATAAAGCGGCTAAGAGCAGCCACGCATCCCGCTTGTTTTTGGATGTGCTTGAGGTCTGTTGGTATAGCCAACTGTGGCAGCGCTCGGATCTTTGCCGGATTCGCTTCAATTCCTCTGTTGGAAACGATTAAGCCGAGAAGCTTCCCCTAGGGGACGCCAAAAATGCATTTTTCCGGATTCAGCTTGATGTCGTACGTCCGGAGATTGTCAAATATAAGCCTCAAGTCGTCTATCAGGGTTTCGACACGTCTTGTTTTTGTGACCACGTCGTCCACGTATGCCTCCACTGTTTTGCCGATTTGCTTCTCCATGCATGTTTGAATCATGCGTTGGTAGGTTGCACCGGCGTTCTTGAGCCCGAAAGGCATAGTGTTGAAGCAGAAAGGGCCATATGGCGTTATGAAAGCTATTGCAGCTTGGTCAGACTCTGCCATCTTTATTTAATGGTATCCAGAGTATGCGTCGAGGAAACACAGCGAGTCGTGTCCAGCTGTGGCATCGATGATTTGACCGATGCGAGGGAGGGGAAAGGGATCCTTGGGGCAAGCCTTGTTGAGGTCTTTTAAATCGACGCATAGGCGCCAGGATTTATCCTTCTTTGGCACCATCACCAAATTTGCCAGCCAATCTGGATGTTTAATATCTCTGATAAATCCGGCCTCGAGTAACTTGGCTAACTCTTCCCCCATTGCCTGCCGTTTGGGCTCTGAGAATCGCCTTAGGGTCTGCTTGACTGGTTTATATCCTTTCAGGAAATTAAGGCTGTGTTCGGCCAGCCTGCGTGGGATGCCTGGCATGTCCGATGGGTGCCAGGCGAAAATGTCCCAATTCTTGGGTAGGAAATCTCGAAGTGCGGCGTCAATCGCGAAGCTGTCTTCGTGGGGTCCGTTGGGTGGACCTGGAATTTGATTATCTTGTCTGCAGGTTTGAATGAGGTGGACTTGGGTCGTTTGTCGAGTATTACGTCGTCCCTGTCCACGGTGGCCCGTAGTGCTGTTAATTCTTCGGCTGCTAGGGCTTTGGATAATGCCTCCAAGGCTAGAGCTGCGGTTTTATTTTCGGCGCGAAGCGCAACGTCTAGATCACTGGCTAGAGTGATTATTCCATTGGGTCCGGGCATTTTCAGCTTCATGTACCCATAGTGGGGTACAGCTTGAAAGCTTGTGAATGCATCCCGCCCTAGAAGGGCGTGGTATCCGCTGTTAAAAGGAGCCACCTGGAATGTGATTTCCTCGGACCTATAATTCTCCGGGGTACCGAATACCACATCGAGTGTGATTTTTCCCGCACACCGCGCTTCCCGAGTAGGGATAATTCCCCTGAAGGTCGTGCCGCTTTGTTCAATGCGGCTTTTATCAATCTCCATCTTGATGAGCGTTTCTTCATAAATCAAATTTAATCCGCTTCCGCCATCCATGAGTACTTTGGTGAGCCGAAAGCCAACTACGATCGGACTAAGGACCAGAGCGGCTGGTGCCCGGACAGCCCGGGATCGTGGTTCATCACTGGCATTAAAAGTTTTAGCAGTGTCGTTCCAAGGGTTTATTTTGGCCACCCGGTAAATTTCAGCGGAGCTTCGGCGAGCTCGCTTGCGCCTGTTGTTTGAGGCGAAAGTCTCGAATAGTGTTAGTACCATATTGTGTTCGCTGGCGGGATGTTGTTCCGCTTTATGAACCACAAGAAGATCCTTGCCACTCTTTGCCACCTGCCGGAGTATCCAACATGCCTTAAGGCTATGGTAGGTGTTATATCCGGAGTACTATGGAGCTTACATGGCCCGTCGAGCCATTCTTCCAATACGGATCTCTGCCCTGGCTTGGGCTTTGGTTTCTTTGGGGTTGGGTCGGACGACTTACGAGAGTTCGTCCGTTTAGTTCGGACAAAGGTTTTGGCGAGAGCAGTACTATCCCAAAATTCTATTTGGGTCTTCCAAGTGCTCTCCATCGCACAGTACTTCCATACTATGGTTGCCAAGTCCGCGAAGCGTACTATGTCGCGGCGGCGTATAGCTTAGAGGAGTCCTTCGTCCGTGTAGTTTTTGCAGAAAAGTGAGACCATGTCCTCTTCGCGGCAGCTCCTGACCTTGTTAAGCGCAAGGAGGAATCTGGCCTAGTAGCGATGTACGGTTTCCTAGGGCTCTTGCCTGATGTGGGAGAGACAATTTGGGTCCAGTTTAGGGTCTAGATTTTGATCCGATCTAACACCCAAGGGCGCGGGCGGTCCTGAGCTAAACAGTTCGGGATCCGGGGTGCCCAATTCCTTCGGCTCGATGCCCGACTCTATGTCCGGGACCTAGGTCAGGTTTTTCCTTCAGCAGGTCTTTGGCTCAAGAGTTCGGTGATCCGAACACAACTTGTCCTCAAAGTTGAGGGGCAATCCGCGTATGGTTGCTCCACAGTCGCTATCTCATGGGTGGCCGGCGGGGACCTGATGTCCCTTTGGTCGGGTTTAAGCCCAATCCGGTCGTAGTCTATAGCGACTCCTAGAGCAGCGATGCGATCCAAGAGTTCCTTAAGGGAGGAGAGATCCATTGGATCCATCTGTTCGACAAGTTTCAAACTGACGCGAAGGCTATGATTGATGACCCGAGAGGTCACCGTCGGCGCCACCGCCGATGGGGCGGCCATGATGAAGCCGCCGAGCCGGAGCATCTGGCCTACAGCCAGAGCCCCCTCCGAAATAATGTCATCCTTGACAATAAGACGAGTCATCGAGCCTGACGGCGATGACACAGAGGAACTCTCAATGAAAGCACCAATGTCGGTGTCAGAACCGGCGGATCTCGGGTACGGGGTCCTAATCTGTGCGTCAAGGCTGATGGTAACAGGAAGCAAGGGACACATGTGTTTACCCAGGTTGGGGCCCTCTCGATGGAGGTAAAACCCTACTTCCTGCTTGATTAATATTGATGATATGGGTAGTACAAGAGTAGATCTACCACGAGATCGTAGAGGCTAAACCCTAAGAGCTAGCCTATGATGGTATGAATGTAATTGTGATCGGCCTTCTAAGGACCAACCTCTCTGGTTTACATAGGCACCGAAGAGGGCTAGGGTTTACATGGAGTCGGTTACAAGGAAGGAAATATAATATCCGGATCGCCAAGCTTGCCTTCCACGCCAAGGAAAGTCCCATCCGGACACGGGCCGATGTCTTGAGTCTTGTATCTTCACGCTTCAATAGTCCAGACGTTGTACACAGTCCGACTGTCCGGATACCCCCTAATCCAGGATTCCCTTAGGCACCCCTACATGCGAGACCCGAGTATCGACCCTCGGTAACCACTGCTCTAATTTTTTCCCCTTCTCTTTTTGTCTTTGTTTTCCACTATCTTTTTTGTATCTCATATTTCATATGCTTTTACGACCAAAGTTTATAAATTCCATGACTTTTGATGATTTTTTTTCAAAACTCAACTTTAAAGAGTGTAAAGTAAAAAACATGAGAAGAAGCAGTTGTTGACCGTGGCCTACCCCCTCTCTCGGTGCCGGTCAACTTCCTAGACCACCGGGGCCACCGGATAGCCCATGCATATACATGCGATGGCCTCCTTTGAGAGCACAAGAAGTTTCGAGGCCAACGGAGCAACAGGACCCGCACTTCCTGCACAAACCGGACACATTCCCTCTCGATACCCATAGACTATCTCGAAGA
This sequence comes from Triticum dicoccoides, assembly GCF_002162155.2. NCBI lineage: Eukaryota > Viridiplantae > Streptophyta > Magnoliopsida > Poales > Poaceae > Triticum > Triticum dicoccoides. The sequence continues at coordinate 678,434,763 of NC_041381.1, read as the reverse complement.
ATGGGCCTAGACTTGGTCTGTCATCTCGCGATGACATGCACTAACACGGAGAAGCAGTTATTCACCATGGACTACACCCTCTCGGTGCCGAATAATGCCCTAGACCGCCGGGGCCACCGGATGGGTTCTCGATATAGAGACCGCCCGAGGAGGGGGAGGGCACCCCTACATGCGCGTGGCCCATGCATATGCATGCAGGGGTGGTGTGATATTTGAATAAGCAATGCAGGTCCTTGACGTGACACGTGCCTCACAAACAACACACACGGGCGGGAACGTCGAGGACCGGCTGCGTCCGTCCTCAAGACAGAATCTTCGGTGGGTGATCCCGTGACAGAACGAGCCTAGACTTGGTTTGTCATCTCGCAATGACATGCACAAACATGGAGAAGCAGTTATTCATCATGGACTACACCCTCTCGGTGCCGAATAATGCCCTAGACCGCCGGGGCCACCGAATGGGTGCTCGATATGCAGACCGCCCAAGGGGAGGGGGGAGGGCACCCCTACATGCGCGTTGCCCATGTATATGCATGCAGGGGTGGTGTGCTATTTGAATAAGCAACGCACGTCCTTGACGTGGCACGTGCCTCACAAACCACACACACACGGGCGGGAACGTCGAGGACCAGGTGCGTTCGTCCGCGAGACAGAGTCTTCGGTGGGCGATCCCGTGACAGAACAGGCCTAGACTTGGTCTGTCATCTCGCGATGACATGCACTAACATGAATAAGCAGTTATTCCCCTTGTCCACCCGCTCTAGGTGCCGAACAACGCCCTAGACCGCTGGGGCCACCGGACGGGTGCAGGTCTCTAGAACCGGACGAGGCTCATCCGAAGAAGAAAACACAAGACGGTAATTCTGATGTGCTAAGTTTGTTTGCCAAGCATGAAAGGAAACAACAAAAAAAGTATAATACATATTAACGAGAATGCACAAGAAGGGAAGAGATCTAGGTTGGATGCTTTATCGAGAGCTGCTCTCGGAAAAGGTGGCAATTACCGAGAGCCGGGAATCGACCCTCGGTAACCACTGCACTAATTTTTTCCCTTCTCTTTTTGTCTTTATTTTGCACTATCTTTTTTGCATCTCATATTTCATATGCTTTCATGACCAAAGTTTATAAATTCCATGACTTTTGATGACTTTTTTCAAAACTCAACTTTAAAGAGTGTAAAGTAAAAAACATGAGAAGAAGCAGTTGTTGACCGTGGCCTACCCCCTCTCTCGGTACCGGTCAACTTCCTAGACCACCGGGGCCAACAGATAGCCCATGCATATACATGTGATGGCCTCCTTTGAGAGCACAAGAAGTTTCGAGGCCAACGGAGCAACTGGACCCGCACTTCCTACACAAAGCGGACACATTCCCTCTCGATACCCATAGACTATCTCGAAGAACGGGCCTAGACTTGGTCTGTCATCTCGCGATGACATGCACTAACACGGAGAAGCAGTTATTCACTGTGGACTACACCCTCTCGGTGCCGAATAATGCCCTAGACCGCCGGGGCCACCGGATGGGTGCTCGATATAGAGACCGCCCAAGGGCGGGGGGGAGGGCACCCTGATACGTCTCCAACGTATCTATAATTTTTGATTGCTCCATGCTATATTATCTACTGTTTTGGGCAACATTGGGCTTTATTTTCCACTTTTATATACCTTTTCGGACTAACCTATTAACCGGAGGCCCAGCCCAGATTTGCTGTTTTTTGCCTATTTTAGTATTTCGAAGAAAAGGAATATCAAACAGAGTCAAAACGGAACGAAATCAACTGGAGAAGTTATTTTTGGAAGGAAAGCTACCGGATGGACTTGGACCCCACGCCAAGGAAGAAATGAGGAAGCCACGAGGGTGGGGGGCGCGTCCGCCCCCTAGGGCGCGCCCCCCTGCCTCATGGGGCCCTCGTGGCTCCCCTTACGTGCTTCTTCCGCCTATATAACTCCACGTACCCTAAAACTTCCAGAACGGAAGATAGATCGGGAGTTCCGCCGCCGCAAGCCTCTGTAGCCACCAAAAACCTCTCGGGACCCTGTTCCGGCACCGTGCCGTAGGGGGGAACCCTCACCTGTGGCCATCTTCATCATCCCGGTGCTCTCCATGACGAGGAGGGAGTAGTTCACCCTCGGGGCTGAGGGTATGTACCAGTAGCTATGTGTTTGATCTCTCTCTCTCTCTCTCGTGCTCTCTCTATGGCACAATCTTGACGTATTGCGAGCTTTGTTATTATAGTTGGATCTTATGATATTCCCCCCCTCTACTCTATTGTGATGAATTGAGTTTCCCTCTTGAAGTTATCTTATTGGATTGAGTCTTTATGATGAGAACACTTGATGTATCTCTTGCCGTGTTTATCTATGGTGACAATGGGATATCACGTGCCACTTGATGTATGTTTTTGTGACCAACTTGCGGTCCGCCCATGAACCTCTGCATAGGGGTTGTCATACTTTTTCTTGACTCTCCGATAGAAACTTTGGGGCACTCTTTGAAGTACTTTGTGTTGGTTGGATGAATCTGAGATTGTGTGATGCATAATCCCACGGATACTTGAGGTGACAATGGAGTATCTAGGTGACATTAGGGTTTTGGTTGATTTGTGTCTTAAAGTGTTATTCTAGTACGAACTCTTTAATAGATCGATCCGAAAGAATAACTTTGAGGTGGTTTCGTACCGTACCATAATCTCTACGTTTGTTCTCCGCTATTAGTGGCTTTGGAGTGACTCTTTGTTGCATGTTGAGGGCTTGTTATATGATCTATCTATGTTATTATTGTTGAGAGAACTTGCACTAGTGAAAGTATGAACCCTAGGCCTTGTTTCCTATCATTGCAATACCGTTTACTCTCACTTTTACCACTTGTTACCTTGCTGTTTTTATTATTTCAGATTACAAATACCTTTATCTACCATCCATATTGCACTTGTATCTTCATCTCTTCGCCGAACTAGTGCACCTATACAATTTACCATTGTATTGGGTGTGTCGGGGACACAAGAGACTCTTTGTTATTTGGTTGCAGGGTTGTTTGAGAGAGACCATCTTCATCCTACGCCTCCTACGGATTGATAAACCTTAGGTCATCCACTTGAGGGAAATTTGCTATTGTCCTACAAACATGTGCACTTGCAGGCCCAACAACGTCTACAAGAAGAAGGTTGTGTAGTAGACATCAAGCTCTTTTCTGGCGCCATTGCCGGGGAGGTGAGTACTTGAAGGTATATCTTTAGATCATGCAATCGAATCTTTTTGTTTCTTGTTTTATCACTAGTTTAGTTTATAAAAGAAAACCAAAAAAATGGAGTTAAGTTTGTCTCATACGCTTCGTCTTTTTAATATCTTTCGTGAGTTTGATGGAAAGGAAAATTGTGCTCAAGTGCTAGAAGAAGAATGCATTAAAATTCTTGGTACTAAATCTTTGAATGATGAGCATGATTGCAATGTTGCTAGTATGAACTCTTTGAATATCCATAGTACTAATGATGATTGCACTAGTTATCATGAAAATGTCTCTTATAAGCATGTTGATCTTTGTGGAGTAGATTGGATTTTCATGGACACACCAAATAGAGAAAATTGATATTGCAAGAGGCATCATTATTTAAAAACTAAAGGTTTGCAAGAAAGCCTTGATGATTGTGCTGAAAGATTCAATAATTTTCATGCCCCTTGTGAACTTTGCAATGAACGTGGTCATTTAAATCTCCAATGCAAATTGTTTCAAGATAAAATCGTGTCCAAAAATTGTGATGAATTGATTTCCCTTGCACATCATAATGAACTTAGTTTGCTTTTGGGGTATGAAGAAATGAAACGTATAACTGAAGGTATTCCAAAATTTAATCTTGATAGATTCCTTGATTTTGATCTAGAGAAGATTTATATGTTTTGTGTGGAGAATTGCATTGAAAATCCTTATATTGCCAATTACATAAAGAAAAAAAAAGCAAATAGAAGATGATGAGAATACTAATGAACGGGAAGAGATTTCCCAATATCCTCCTATTATTTCTTATGATGAATCAGGTAACAAGGAGGAGCTTTCTATTCAACCAATCTCATCAATAAGGAGCTCAAAGAGTATTGAACCCACACATGATGTGGTGAAGAAGAAGAAAAGAAAAAGGAAGAGAGGTAAAAAAGTATCCCTCACAAATAAGGTTGCTCCTATTATTGTTGTGCCTCATGAAAATGAATCAAAAATAATTGTGGAAGATGATGCACTTGATGATGATCTCGTTATGCCTATTGCTTATTGTGATGATTATGATTGGGAAAGTAATGATACTTCTTATGATCTTGAAAATCGTTTTGGCACTTGCTTGGAAGAATATGATAATTGCTATACTATTGGTGCTATCCATACTATTAATGACGAGGGTGATTATGCTTATGATATGAAAAGGCCCAACCTTGGGGAAGCTATGTTTGATGAGGATGACATATTTGAGAATATATTTGCTGCAATTAATGTTTGTCCCAAGCTTGGGGATGCTATGTTTAATAATGATGATATTTTTTGCCTCCCAAGTTTTGATATGCAAAGTAGTTATGATGATAGCATGCCTTCTACTTATGATGATTATATTTATGAAAGTGGGTTTGGAAGAGTGTCAACTTTAGGAAGTAGTGATCCCACTATTTTGGAGAATTTTGAATCTTATAATATTTATGAAAGTGGATTTGGAGAGGTCATGACTTTACTTTGTAATGATTCCACTATCTTGGAAGAGGTTTCAATCGATTATGATGAGAACAAAGTTGCTACTTATGATGATTATTGTGATAAAACTTATGCTATAAAAAGTAGTGATGATTATATTTTAAAACTTGTCATGATTATGATTACCCTTTCTCTGAACATTACTCTTTTAATGTGGAAACAATTTATAGTATTCAAGCCTCTTATGATACTCCCACTATTCCGAATGAAAAGAATTTTTCTTATGTGGAGAGTAATAAAATTTCTAGGCAAGTAGATCATGAAAAGAATGCTTTAGGTGCTGGTTATATTGTTGAATTCATTCATGATGCTACTGAAAATTATTATGAGGGAGGAATGATGCTTGTAGGAATTGCAATAATATCAAGTTTCCTCTCTATGTGCTTAAAGTTTTGAAGTTATGCTTGTTTTGCCTTCCTATGCAAGTTGATTCTTCTTCCCATAAGTTGTTTGCTCACAAAATCCCTATGCATAGGAAGTGGGTTAGACTTAAATGTGCTTGTCATATGCTTCATGATGCTCTCTTTATATTTCAATTCTTATCTTTTATATGAGCATCATTGAAATCATCATGCCTAGCTAGGGGCGTTAAACGTTAGCGCTTGTTGGGAGGCAACCCAAATTTATTTTAGTTTCTTGCTTTTTGGTTATGTTTAGGAATAAATAATCCATCTAGATTCTGTTTAGATGTGGTTTTATGTTTTAATTAGTGTTTGTGCCAAGTGGAACCTTTGGGAAGACTTGGGTGAAGTCTTTATGATCATGCTGTAAAAAACAGAAACTTTACGCTCACGAGATTAGCTAGAACTTTTTACTGGAAAGTGATATTTAGTTGATTCTTTTTGCAAATGATTACTATGCAGATCCCTCAGGTCCACCAATTTATTTTAGAATTTTTGGAGTTCCAGAAGTTTGCGTTAGTTACATATTAGTACAGACTGTTCTGTTTTTGACAGATTCTGTTTTTCGTGTGTTGGTGGCTTATTTTGATGAATCTATGGCTAGTGAAATAGTTTATAAACCATAGAGAAGTTGGAATACAGTAGGTCTAACACCAATATAAATAAATAATGAGTTCATTACAGTACCTTGAGGTGGTGTTTTGTTTTCTTTCGCTAACGGAGCTCACGAGTTTTCTGTTAAGTTTCGTGTTGTGAAGTTTTCAAGTTTTGGGTAAAGATTCGATGGACTATGGAATACGGAGTGGCAAGAGCCTGGGCTTAGGGATTCCCAAGGCACCCCAAGGTAATATTCCAGGATAACCAAGCGTCTAAGCTTGGGGATGCCTCGGAAGGCATCCCGTCTTTCGTCTTCGTTAATCGGTAACTTTACTTGGAGCTATATTTTTATTCACCACATGATATGTGTTTTGCTTGGAGCGTCATGTCATTTTCTTTTGTTTTTCTTGCTGTTTGAATAAAATACCAAGATCTGAAATTCTTAAATGTTAGAGAGTCTTCACATAGTTGCATAATTAATCGGCTACTCATTGATCTTCACTTATATCTTTCGGAGTAGTGTTTCATTTGCTCTAGTGCTTCACTTATATCTTTTAGAACATGGTGATAGTTTTATTTTTAAGAAATAGATGAACTCTCATGCTTCACTTATATTATTTTGAGAGTCTTAAATAGCTTGGTAGTGCGCTTAATCCTAATATGCTTTGTATTCAAGACTAGTAATAACTTTCTTATGAGTGTGTTGAATACTAAGAGAAATTTGATGCTTGATAATTGTTTTGAGATATGGAGGTGATAATATCAAAGTTGTGCTAGTTGAGTAGTTGTGAATTTTAGAAATGCTTGTGTTGAAGTTTGCAAGTCCCGTAGCATGCACGTATGGTAAACGTTATGTAACAAATTTGAAACATGAGGTGTTATTTGATTGTCCTCCTTATGAGTGGCGGTCGGGGACGAGCGATGGTCTTTTCCTACCAATATATCCCCCTAGGAGCATGCGTGTAGTGCTTTGGTTTTTGATGGCTTGTAGATTTTTGCAATAAGTATGTGAGTTCTTTATGACTAATGTTGAGTCCATGGATTATACGCACTCTCACCCTTCCATCATTGCTAGCCTCTTCGGTACCGTGCATTGCCCTTTCTCACATTGAGAGTTGGTGCAAACTTCGCCGGTGCATCCAAACCCCGTGATATGATACGCTCTTTCACACATAAACCTCCTTATATCTTCCTCAAAACAGCCACTATACCTACCTATTATGGCATTTCCATAGCCATTCCAAGATATATTGCCATGCAAATTTCCACCATGCCATTCTTCATGACACATTCATCATTGTCATATTGCTTAGCATGATCATGTAGTTGGCATAGTATTTGTGGCAAAGCCACCGTTCAAAATTCTTTCATACATGTCACTCTTGATTCATTGCATATCCCGGTACACCGCCGGAGGCATTCATATAGAGTCATACTTGGTTCTAGTATCAAGTTGTAATCATTGAGTTGTAAACAAATAGAAGTGTGTTGATCATCATTTAATAGAGCATTGTCCCCCCCCCCCAAAAAGGCCAAAGAAAAAAAGAAGGCCGAAAAAAATAAAATAAAAAGGGGCAATGCTACTATCCTTTTTTCCACACTTGTGCTTCAAAGTAGCACCATGTTTTTCATATAGAGAGTTTCATATGTTGTCACTTTCATATACTAGTGGGAATTTTTTCATTATAGAACTTTGCTTGTATATTCCAACGATGGGCTTCCTCAAATGCCCTAGGTCTTCATGAGCAAGCAAGTTGGATGCACACCCACTTAGTTTCTTTTGTTGAGCTTTCCTACATTTATAGCTCTAGTGCATCCGTTGCATGGCAATCCCTACTCCTCGCATTAACATCAATCGATGGGCATCTCCATAGCTCATTGATTAGCCTCGTTGATGTGAGACTTTCTCCTTTTTTGTCTTATTCACATAACCCCCATCATCATATTCTATTCCACCCATAGTCACTACTAGGAAAAGGGCTATAGATAGGATTGATACTAATGGCGCACCAGGTAAGTAGTGCGCCACTACTATATACTAATGGCGCATCGGTGGGCAATGCGCCATTAGTGTGGAAGACACTAATGGCGCACCAGACACAAGGTGCGCCACTAGTATTAAATTTTTTTTCCATTTTTCCATACATACTGATGGCGCATCAGGTCGAAGTGCGCCATTACTAGTTCTAACTAGTATTGGTGCACCAGGCAGATAGTGCGCCATTACTGTATTTTTTTTATTTCTTTTTTTTGCAAAACTACTAATGGCACACTATGACCCGGTGCGCAATTAGTATATATATATATTTTTTCTTTTTTGCGAAACTACTAATGGCGCCCTCCCCGGCCCGCGCTCCACCGCCGAGAACCCCCCGCACCCTCCCTCGCTCCACCGCCGCCGACGACCCACCACACCCTCCCCCGCTCCACCGCCGCCGCCGACCCCCCGCACCATCCCCGGCCTGCTCCACCGCCGCCGAGCAACCCCATTTGATGATATTATTTCATATTCATAAAAAAATTATTACTGTTTTTATAAAAAAATTATTACTAACTTTA
>NC_041381.1:678419664-678425890 GCF_002162155.2 Triticum dicoccoides | reverse complement strand
CCCGCCGCCCCCGCGCCATCGCCTACGTCGCCTCCCCACGTCGGCCCCTGCCCCGCGCCGCTGCCGACCCCGACCTCAACTCCGACCCCTCCTGCGACCGGCCACGCCCGCCCAGGTACCTCTCCTCCTTCCTCCTTCCTCCCTCTCCACCCTTCCTCCCCATTCCCTCCCTCTCCATACGGACAGAGCAGTCACATTGTTGCATAGGATTGGTCCGTACTAGTAGTTCCGAACAGTTTTTTGCCTGAAATGAACCCAATTGCCACAGCCATGTCAGGTGTTACTTTCCTGCCCCAAATCTGTAGGCTGCTTCTAGTAGGAGGCACAATTGGTTCAGGCCTTGTTTTACAGTTTGGGCTTGGCCCTCTTCCTTTTTGTTCAAGGGAAGTGCAGTCACATTGTTTCATACGTATGATTGTTGTAGGTACTAATAAAAGTTTAAAACAATAGTTTGCTCCAAATGAATCGAATTGCCACTACCAGTCGGTTGTATGCTTAGCATTCAGCGATGATCTAGGGAGAGCATTTATCATAGTCGCATTATAGGATGACTGGCACTCTGTTTGCCAAAGTGAACCCAACTTCCACTACCAAGTCAGGTGTTTCTTTTCTGCCTCAGTGCTTAGGCTGTTTCTAGACAACACACTTGCTTCAGGCCTTGTTTTACTTTATGTTCTGGGGCAGTTCAGTCACATTGCTGCATTTTTTTTGAATATGCAAAGCTTGCGTATCTTTCATTGGGAGAAGAGTGAAATAAGTTACAAAGCGGCACTCAACATGTTTGTCGTCTTTTAGCTAGTGTGATGAGATTTTGGTACCTGTCAACTTACGCAAATAATAATTTATTTGTTTCTGTGATAGTTGGTTGAGCACATCTTCTAGCCTCTTGTGAATACATCTGGGACAACGCTTCACAATAGTCAGGTATATACTGCTTCAGTTTTGAGTGAAATCCTCTGCCATAGCCCCTGCCCCAGATGAAGTGAGCTATATATGTGTATGATGATCCTCCTTTCCTAAAAGTGAGATTGCCATATGTAGTTCAGAACTGACCTAGCTAAGGTTGTTTTCCTACTGAATAATGATATTATTATGATGATATTTTCCTACTGATTATAATTTGTACCTGTGTACTAGAACTGTGTCATATTCTTCCATTACAAGTAGTACAAGGCTAGTACTAGTAGTGCTACTCTCTTACTGCCAGTAAAGTCTATCGAGGTCATTAACTCCAACTCAAGTGGGCATAATTCTCTCCAGTAGTATAGCACTTGTAGTAGTATGGCACTTGCAGTAGTATGGCACTTGCAGTAGTGCGGGACAACAGTAGTTTAGTGCAAGTTTCAGTTAATTAGCTGGATTAAAAAAGATCTGGAATGGAAGCTCACATAAGTTGAGCTGATTTTTGTCCATATGAAAGCAGAGGACCATATGGTCTGTGGCCTTTTCATCCATATGAAAGTAGAGGCACATTGTGGTGCTAGTTTGCTGGGTTTTATCTCCGACCATTGTGTCGTGATGAATTTGCAGGTACCCCGAGAGGCCCTTGAGTTTGCCGGAATGTCGATTAACTTCCGTTCCGGCAAATTCGGGTACTCCATATGTCCTATTTTCAGCAAAGGTAATGCTGAAATTTTCCGTGAATTTTAGCATGACTTTGCTAAAAATAGGACATATGGCGTACTTGCGACTAATGCCTGTTATCATGCATGTTTTATGATCTATTGTAAGGGTACTAATTGGTCTCTTCTGCTGCTTATCAGAATGGCGGGAAGCAGCCACCGCCGCTCTGCGACACCACAATACGAGTTGGATGCTTCCGAGTTCTTTACTATCATACTTGAGACTTCAGTATCATCCATGACGCAGGTATATAAAACGAGAGATCTCCCCTTCACCCATCTCATTATGATATCTGCTGTTTGCTACATCACTCATTGTCCCAAACTGCAGAGGCTGCCTGACAGTTTTATGAACATGCTGATGGGTGAAGATCCGCCAAATAATGTGAAGCTGCGACAGGCCGGCAGTGGGTTTTGCAGGCAGTGGGATGTGGAGTTGGTGATCAAGGAGGGCCACATGTACTTGTCTCGTGGGTGGGAGAAGTTCTACCGTGCCTACGACCTGCTGCTGGGGTACTTCCTTCTCTTCAGGTACGACGACGACGCCACCATGCTCATCGTGAAGGTGTTCAACATGACTATGTGTCGCATGCGCTACACTGACGATGATGATGCCTGTACGTTCTGCCTCTTCTTATTCCTCTACATTTGGCTTTGTCTCACATCGATTGTTAACGGTCATTGTTGCATTTTGGACAGGTAATGGGAGCAGCAGCAGCGACACTGGCTACAACCAAAGCAGCAGCGATTCTGGCTGTAGCGAAAGAAGCAGCGATTCTGGCAGCAGCATAGAAAACAAGAAGGATGATCCGGACTGGAGTGCGGGAGAAGAGGAGCAGAGTGGGGATGAGGAGCTACAGGATGACGATGGGCATCACGCTGAGGATGACCTAGCGCTGGTGGTGGCTGACCAAGGACAAGAGATGGTGGTGGCTGACCATGGGCAAGAGATGGAGGTGGCTGAGGATGACCTAGCGATGGTCGTGCCTGAAGGTGGCCTCGCGATGGTGGTGGTGCCTGACAATGACCACGCACCGGTGGTGGCGCCGGTCCCACAGCTGGGCGACATGACCACGCCAATTGTGGTAGAAGACTACATCCCACTGCCTCCACCGCCTCGCCGCTCTTGGCGCATCAGGCTGAGGAAGGAGAAGGAGAAGGAGAAGAACAATGCATGAGAACTGAACTTTGCCAGGTATGTCAGATCTCCAAAATGATATATATATATACTTAGTTACCTATGTTATCTCTAATATGCTTAGTTTCCTATAGGTTAGCTTCATTTTTACCTAAGTTGGCTCTAATATGCTAACTTAGAGCTTATATGCTTAGTTTCCTATAGGTTAGCTCCAAAATAACTTATGTTAGCACAAAATGATCAACTTTACATAATAATCTTATAGTCTTTTTCTTATTCTTCTTCTTTTACAAAATGACATAGGTTAGCTTCATTTTACCTAAGTTGGCTCTAATATACTAACTTAGAGCTTATATGCTTAGTTTCCTATAGGTTAGCTCCAAAATAACTTATGTTAGCACAAAATGATCAAGTTTACATAATAAGATTATAGTCTTCTTCTTATTCTTCTTCTTTTCCAAAATTCTTCTTATTCTTCTTCTAGTGTTCTTCTTCTTCTAGTATTCTTCTAGTCTTCTTCTTTTTCTTCTTCTAACTTCTTGTTTATCATTTTGCATATTTGATTTAGTTCACGGAAGCTTGAATGGATGGAGTGCTTCTTTTCCATTTGTGTTTTTATTTTGTATCAATGTGAAACTTTTGTGAATTGATGGATAATGGTGTTGGATGAACAATGTGAAACTTTTGTAATATGTAACGATGGAACTATGTGTTGGCTATGTATGTATATATGATGGAACTTGTGTGTTGGCTATGTATGTATATATGATGGAGCTTGTGTGTTGGCTATGATTGTTATATGGATGCTTGTTGTATATATATGTGTTGGATATATCATAGGTGAAATAGTGACCTGAGATTAAGAAAAAAAATTAAAAAAATTGTTACTAATGGCGCACTACCATGTGGTGCGCCATTAGTATAGAAGACACTAGTGGCGCACTGTAGGCAAAACTAATGGCGCACTGCATGGTGCGCCATTAGTATACCAGATACTAATGGCGCACCAGTGGTGCGCCATTAGTAAAAAATACTAGTCGCATGATACTAATGGAGCACCGGTAGTGCGCCATTAGTAGGCAAAACCGGTGCGCCATTAGTAGGCCTTTTCCTAGTAGTGAGTGCTATATCCATGGCTCGCGCTCATGTATTGCGTGAAGGTTTATAAGTTTGAGATTACTAGAGTATGAAACAATTGCTTGGCTTGTCATCGGGGTTGTGCATGACGAGAGCATTCTTGTGTGACAAAAATGGAGCATGACTAAACTATATGATTTTGTAGGGATGAACTTTCTTTGGCCATGTTATTTTGAGAAGACATAATTGCTTAGTAAGTATGCTTGAAGTATTATTATTTTTTATGTCAATATAAACTTTTGTCTTGAATCTTTCGGATCTGAATATTCATACCACAAGTAAGAAGAATTACAATGAAATTATACCAACTAGCATTCCACATCAAAAATTATCTTTTTTATCATTTACCTACTCGAGGACGAGCAGGAATTAAGCTTGGGGATGCTTGATACGTCTCCAACGTATCTATAATTTTTGATTGCTCCGTGCTATATTATCTACTGTTTTGGGCAACATGGGCTTTATTTTCCACTTTTATATTACTTTTGGGACTAACCTATTAACCGGAGGCCCAGCCCAGGTTTGTAGTTTTTTGCCTATTTCAGTATTTCGAAGAAAAGGAATATCAAACGGAGTCAAAACGTAACGAAATCAACTTGAGAAGTTATTTTTGGAAGGAAAGCTACCGGATGGACTTGGACCCCACGCCAAGGAAGGCACGAGGAAGCCACGAGGGTGCGGGGCGCGCCCACCCCCCTAGGTCGTGCCCCCTGACTCATGGGGCCCTCGTGGCTCCCCTGACGTGCTTCTTCCGCCTATATAACTCCACGTACCCTAAAACTTCCAAAACAGAAGATAGATCGGGAGTTCCGCCGCCGCAAGCCTCTGCAGCCACCAAAAACCTCTCGGAGCCCTGTTCCGGCACCCTGCCAGAGGGGGGAACCCTCACCTGTGGCCATCTTCATCATCCCGGCGCTCTCCATGACGAGGAGGGAGTAGTTCACCCTCCGGGCTGAGGGTATGTACCAGTAGCTATGTGTTTGATCCCTCTATCTCTCGTGCTCTCTCTATGGCACAATCTTTGATGTAGCGCGAGCTTTGTTATTATAGTTGGATCTTATGATGTTTCTCCCCCTCTACTCTCTTGTGTTGAATTGAGTTCCCCTCTTGAAGTTATCTTATTGGATTGAGTCTTTATGATGAGAACACTTGATGTATGTCTTGCCGTGTTTATCTGTGGCGACAATGGGATATCATGTGCCACTTGATGTATGTTTGGGTGACCAACTTGCGGCTTCTGCCCATGAACCTATGCATAGGGGTTGGCACACGTTTTCTTGACTCTCCGGTAGAAACTTTGGGGCACTCTTTGAAGTACTTTGTGTTGGTTGGATGAATCTGAGATTGTGTGATGCATATCGTATAATCATGCCCACGGATACTTGAGGTGACAATGGAGTATCTAGGTGACATTAGGGTTTTGGTTGATTTGTGTCTTAAGGTGTTACTCTAGTACGAACTCTTTAATAGATCAATCCGAAAGAATAACTTTGAGGTGGTTTCGTACCCTACCATAATCTCTATGTTTGTTCTCCACTATTAGTGGCTTTGGAGTGACTCTTTGTTGCATGCTGAGGGCTTGTTATATGATCTATCTATGTTATTATTGTTGAGAGAACTTGCACTAGTGAAAGTATGAACCCTAGGCCTTGTTTCCTATCTTTGCAATACCGTTTACGCTCACTTTTACCACTTGTTACCTTGCTGTTTTTATTATTTCATATTACAAATACCTTTATCTACCATCCATATTGCACTTGTATCTTCATCTCTTCGCCGAACTAGTGCACCTATACAATTTACCATTGTATTGGGTGTGTTGGGGACACAAGAGACTCTTTGTTATTTGGTTGCAGGGTTGTTTGAGAGAGAACATATTCATCCTACGCCTCCTACGGATTGATAAACCTTAGGTCTTCCACTTGAGGGAAATTTGCAACTGTCATACAAACCTGTGCACTTGCAGGCTCAACAACGTCTACAAGAAGAAGGTTGTGTTGTAGACATCACACCCCTACATGCGCGTGGCCCATGCATATGCATGCAGGGGTGGTGTGCTATTTGAATAAGCAACGCACGTCCTTGACGTGGCACGTGCCTCACAAACCACACACACGGGCGGGAACATCGAGGACCGGCTGCGTTCGTCCCCGAGACAGAACGGGCCTAGACTTGGTCTGTCATCTCGTGATGACATGCACTAACAGGGAGAAGCAGTTATTCACCATGGACAACACCCTCTCGGTGCCGAATAATGCCCTAGACCGCCGGGGCCACCGGATGGGTGCACGATATAGAGACCGCCCGAGGGGGGGAGGGCACCCCTACG
>NC_041381.1:678417859-678419269 GCF_002162155.2 Triticum dicoccoides | reverse complement strand
ACGAGCCTAGACTTGGTTTGTCATCTCGCGATGACATGCACTAACACGGAGAAGCAGTTATTCACCATGGACTACACCCTCTCGGGGCCGAATAACGCCCTAGACCGCTGGGGCCACCGGATGGGTGCTCGATATGGAGACCGCCCAAGGGGGGGAGGGCACCCCTACATGCGCTTGGCCCATGCATATGCATGCAGGGGTGGTGTGCTATTTGAATAAGCAACGCACGTCCTTGACATGGCACGTGCCTCACGAACCACACACACGGGTGGGAACGTCGAGGACCGGCTGCGTTCGTCCCCGAGACAGAGTCTTTAGTGGGTGATCCCCTGACAGAACGGGCCTAGACTTGGTCTGTCATCTCGCGATGACATGAACTAACACGATGAAGCAGTTATTCCCCGTGGTCTACCCCCTCTAGGTGCCGAACAACGCCCTAGACCCCCGGGGCCACCGGAGGGGTGCCGGTCTCTAGAACCGAACGAGGCTCATTCGGAGAAGAAAACACCAGACGGTAATTATGATGTGCTAAGGTTGTTTGCCAAGCATGAAAAAAAGTATAATACATATTAACGAGAATGCACAAGAAGGGAGGAGATCTAGGTTGGATGCTTTACCGAGAGCTGCTCTCGGAAAAGGTGGCAATTACCAAGAGCCGGGAATCGACCCTCGGTAACCACTACTCTAATTTTTTTCCCTTCTCCTTTTGTCTTTGTTTGGCACTATCTTTTTTGTATCTCATATTTCATATGCTTTTACGACCAAAGTTTATAAATTCCATGACTTTTGATGTATTTTTCAAAACTCAACTTTAAAGAGTGAAAGCAAAAAACATGAGAAGAAGCAGTTGTTGACCGTGGCCTACCCCCTCTCTCGGTGCCGGTCAACTTCCTAGACCACCGGGGCCACCGGATAGCCCATGCATATACATGCCATGGCCTCCTTTGCGAGCACAAGAAGTTTCGAGGCCAACGGAGCAACAGGACCGGCACTTCCTGCACAAACCGGACACATTCCCTCTCGATACCCATAGACAATCTTGAAGAACGGGCCTAGACTTGGTCTATCATCTCGCGATGACATGCACTAACACGGAGAAGCAGTTATTCACCGTGTACTACACCCTCTCGGTGCCAAATAATGCCCTAGACCGCCGGGGCCACCGGATGGGTGCTCGATATAGAGACCGCCCAAGGGGGGGAGCGCACCCCTACATGCGCTTGGCCCATGCATATGCATGCAGGGGTGGTGTGCTATTTCAATAAGCAACACACGTCCTTGACGTGGCACGTGCCTCACAAACCACACACGCGGGCGGGAACATCGAGGACCGGCTGCGTTCGTCCCCGAGACAGAGTCTTCGGTGGGCGATCCCATGACAGAACGGGCCTAGACTTGGTCTATCATCTC
>NC_041381.1:678416033-678417439 GCF_002162155.2 Triticum dicoccoides | reverse complement strand
TCTGTCATCTCGCCATGACATGCACTAACACGGAGAACCAGTTATTCACCGTGGACTACACACTCTCGGTGCCGAATAATGCCCCAGACCGCCGGGCCACCGGATGGGTGCTCGATATAGACATCGCCCGAGGGAGGGGGCACCCCTACATGCGCGTGGCCCATGCGTATGCTTGCAGGGGTGGTGTGCTATTTGAATAAGCAATGCACGTCCTTGACGTGACACGTGCCTCACAAACCACACACACGGGCGGGAACGTCGAGGACTGGCTGCGTTTGTCCCCGAGACAGAGTCTTCGGTGGGCGATCCCGTGACAGAACGGGCCTAGACTTGGTCTGTCATCTCGCGATGAAAAGCACTAACACGAAGAAGGAGTTATTCCCCGTGGTCTACCCCCTCTAGGTGCCAAACAACGCCCTAGACCGCCGGGGCCACCGGAGGAGTGCCGGTCTCTAGAACCGGACGAGGCTCATCCGAAGAAGAAGACACAAGACGGTAATTTTGATGTGGTAAGGTTGTTTGCCAAGCATGGAATAAAACAACAAAAAAAGTATAATACATATTAACGAGAATGCACAAGAAGAAAAGAGATCTAGGTTGGATGCTTTACCAAGAGCTGCTCTTGGAAAAGGTGGCAATTACCGAGAGCCGAGAATCGACCTTCGGTAACCACTGCTCTAATTTTTTTCCTTCTCCTTTTGTCTTTGTTTTGCACTATCTTTTTTGTATCTCATATTTCCTATGCTATTACGAATAAATTTTATAATTTCCATGAATTTTGATGATTTTTTTTCAAAACTCAACTTTAAAGAGTGTAAAGTAAAAAACATGAGAAGAAGCAGTTGTCGACCGTGGCCTACCCCCTCTCTTGGTGCCGGTCAACTTCCTAGACCACCGGGGCCACCGGAGAGCCCATGCATATACATGCGCTGGCCTCCTTTGAGAGCACAAGAAGTTTCGAGGCCAACAGAGCAACAGGACCCGCACTTCCTCCACAAACCAGACACATTCCCTCTCGATACCCATAGACTATCTCGAAGAACGGGCCTATACTTCGTCTGTCATCTCGCGATGACATGCACTAACACGGAGAAGCAGTTATTCACCATGGACTACACCCTCTCGGTGCCGAATAACGCCCTAGACCGCCGGGGCCATTGGATGAGTGCTCGATATGGAGACCGCCCGAGGGGGGGGGGCACCCGTACATGCGCGTGGCCCATGCATATGCATGCAGGGGTGGTGTGCTATTTGAATAAGCAACGCACGTCCTTGACGTGGCACGGGCCTCACGAACCACACAAACGGGCGGTAACGTCGAGGACCGGCTGTGTTCGTCCCCGATACAGAGTCTTCGTTGGGCGATCACGTGACATAACGGGCCTAGACCTTGTCTGTCATCTCGC
>NC_041381.1:678413571-678415304 GCF_002162155.2 Triticum dicoccoides | reverse complement strand
CCTAGACTTGGTCTGTCATCTCGCCATGACATGCACTAACACGAAGAAGCAGTTATTCACCATGGACTACACCCTCTCGGTGCCGAATAATGCCCTAGAACGCCGGGGCCACCGGATGGGTGCTCGATATAGAGACCGCCCGAGGGGGGAGGGCACCCCTACATGCACGTGGTCCATGCATATGCATGCGGGGGTCATGTGCAATTTGAATAACCAACACATGTCCTTGACGTGGCACATGCCTCACAAACCACACACACGGGCGGGAACGTCGAGGACCGGCTGCGTTCGTCCCCGAGATAGAGTCTCCGGTGGGTGATCCCGTGACAGAACGAGCCTAGACTTGGTCTGTCATCTCGCGATGATATGCACTAACACGAAGAAGTAGTTATTCCCCGTGGTCTACCCCCTCTAGGTGCCGAAGAACGACCTAGACCGCCGGGGCCACCGGAGGGGTGAAGGTCTCTAGAACCGGATGAGGCTCATCCGAAGAAGAAAACAAAAGACGGTAATTATGATGTGCTAAGGTTGTTTGCCAAGAATGAAAGAAAACAACAAAAAAAGTATAATACATATTAACTAGAATGCACAAGAAGGGAAGAGATCTAGGTTGGATGCTTTACTGAGAGCTGCTCTCGGAAAAAGTGGCAATTACCGAGAGCCGGGAATCGACCCTCGATAACCACTGCTCTAAAAAATTTCCCCTTCTCTTTTTGTCTTTGTTTTGCACTATCTTTTTTGTATCTCAAATTTCATATGCTTTTACGACCAGAGTTTATAAATTTCAACCTTAAAGAGTGTAAAGTAAAAAACATGAGAAGAAGCAGTTGTTAACCGTGGCCTACCCCCTCTCTCGGTGCCGGTCAACTTCCTAGACCACTGGGCCCACCGGATAGCCCATGCATATACATGCGATGGCCTCCTTTGAGAGCACAAGAAGTTTCGAGGCCAACGGAGCAACAGGACCCGCACTTCCTGCACAGACTGGACACATTCCCTCTCGGTACCCATAGACTATCTCGAAGAACAGGCCTAGACTTGATCTGTCATCTCGCGATGACATGCACTAACATGGAGTAGTAGTTATTCACCGTGGACTACACCCTCTCGGTGCCGAATAATGCCCTAGACCGCCGGGGCCACCAGATGCGTGCTCGATATAGAGACCGCCCGAGGGGGGGAGGGCACCCCTACATGTGCGTGGCCCATGCGTATGCATGCAGGAGTGGTGTGCTATTTGAATAAGCAACACACGTCCTTGAAGTGACATGTGCCTCACAAACCACACACACGGGCGGGAACGTCGAGGACCGGCTGCGTCCGTCCCCGAGACAGAATCTTCGGTGGGTGATCACGTAACAGAATGAGCCTAGACTTGGTCTGTCATCTCGCAATGACATTCACCAACACGGAGAAGCAGTTATTCACCGTGGACTACACCCTCTCGGTGCCGAATAACGCCCTAGACCGTTGGGGCTACCAGATGGGTGCTAGATATGGAGACCGCCCCAGGGGGGAGGGCATCCCTACATGCGTGTGGCCCATGCAGATGCATGCAGGGGTGGTGTGCTATTTGAATAAGAAACGCACGTCCTTGACGTGGCACGTAACTCACCAAACCACACACACAGGTGGGAACATGGAGGACCGGCTGCGTTCATCCCCGAGACAGAGTCTTCGGTGGGCGATCCCATGACAAAACGGGCCTAGCCTTGGTCTGTCATCTCGCGATG
>NC_041381.1:678401413-678412916 GCF_002162155.2 Triticum dicoccoides | reverse complement strand
GTGGCACGTGCCTCAGAAACCACACACACGCGCGGGAACGTCGAGGACCGGCTGCGTTTGTCCCCGAGACAGAGTCTTCGGTGTGTGATCCCATGACAGAACGGGCCTAGACTTGGTCTGTCATCTCGCGATGACATGCACTAACACGGAGAAGCAGTTATTCACCGTGGACTACCCTCTCTAGGTGCCGAACAACGCCCTAGACCGCCGGGGCCACCGGAGGGGTGCTCGATATAGAGACCGCCCGAGGAGGGGAGGGCACCCCTACATGCGCGTGGCCCATGCATATGCATGCAGGGGTGGTGTGCTATTTGAATAAGCAACGCATGTCCTTGGCGTGGCACGTGCCTCACAAAACTGAGCGGGCCTAGACTTGGTCTGTCATCTCGCGATGACATGCACTAACACGAAGAAGCAGTTATTCCCCGTGGCCTACCTCCTCTAGGTGCCGAACAACGCCCTAAACCCCCGGGGCCACCGGAGCAACATGACCAGCACTTCTTGCACAAAACGGACACGTTCCGACACCATTAATAAAAAAACACCGGCATCCACCATTAGGAAGAAGGCCTATCACTTTGAATGTTCTCTACTCGAGAAAGGTGAACATTCAAAGTGATAGTCCATCTCCTTAACAAGAGTGTAATGAATACCGAAGCTTACTGCATCTAGACTATCCCACTATTTAAATAGGTTTTGTTGCTTGTCTCTAGGCAAGGTGGGACTAAACTTTGATGGTGTCCTAATCATTACCGAGAGCGACTCTCGGCACCTGCTCATTTACCGAGAGCTTGGAGTCGACCCTCGATAACCACTGCTTTACCGAGAGTCCTCTCGGCATAAATGCAACAGCCAAGTGCCTTCAGCTCCCAGCGCATGCCTCTTTGCCGAGTACCGCCCTTGGTAAAATTTTGTTCCCAGTTCTGTTCATACTGTTTTTTGCTCGAATTGGTGCAACAAAAACATTTATACAATACTCAAACTTGCATTTCAAGTCACACAGGTTAACAACAAACTCACATAAGCATTAATCCATAAATAGTTCACACAAGCTTCATTTCAAATCACAAAGTATCTCTTTAGTACAAGTGCCTACTTACTAATTAAACAACAAAGTGGTCTGCATGCATGCACCATATGATAAAAAGCAACACCACAATTATGACAAACTGAAAGAGAATTATGAAGTTCTTCAACCCACTGAACCAGCTAAGCCGTGTCTGGCTTGCACCAATGCGTAATTCTGTTTTTCTCTTTTGCTTAAGCAAATACTGATTGTCATGATACTCTGCCGTCTCTCTGTTGTTGAATGAGGCGAAGGAGTTGCCTTCATAATGAAGTATTTGTTCATTGCATTCCGACCATGAATTGTAGACTCCTGGACACCGTCCTCTGTACACCACATACCACTTCATCTACAAAAGAAAAAGAAATAAGTCACATCATACATAATCAACATAAGCATTCATCACTCATACAATCAAAAGCATCGCAAGTGGCCATCCGAGTCCATATCAGCAAGTACATAACTATACCACTAAATCAACGTCAAACTATCTAGGTGACTACTCCGAGGTGTAGTCGGTGAAACCAGTGATCGTCGAGACAGAGCACGTGGGGGCATCCCCCACAGTGGAGGACCAAGCATCATCGGGAATGATGGTCGGTGCACTCAATGGCTCCTTGCGTGGTGGAGCCTTGCCCTCCTTAGCTGGGGGATTCTTCTTGGCCAGATCCACAAAAAACTTCATTAGGATCAGCTGTGGGTTCTTCTCAAGGAGTTCCTCCAAGCGGTACTCGGAGCTCTTCTCCGTGTCCGTGGAGTCGACCCTAATGGAAGCTTCGCCATTGGAGGCCATAGCCAAAAAATCGATCGATGCTAACACCTTTCATCATATAATGGAAAATAACATAAGAATCAAACATGAAATATATAACATGAGGAGCTCACATAGATCGACTGCCATCAAAGCCCGTCCGTGCAAAGTCAAAGGGCCAGATGCCATGGTCAAGCGCTACAGGGTTAGGCAGGACGGGGGCCCTGGGGGGTAGCAATGCCACTGGAGTATCGCACCGGGCCCTCATACATGTCGTACGTGTTGGAAATATGCCCTAGAGGCAATAATAAAAGTATTATTATTATATTTCCTTGTTCATGATAATTGTCTTTTATTCCTGCTATAATTGTATTATCCGGAAATCGTAATGCACGTGTGAATACATAGACCACAATATGTCCCTAGTGAGCCTCTAGTTGACTAGCTCATTGATCAACAGATAGTCATGGTTTCCTGACTATGGACATTGGATGTCGTTGATAACGGGATCACATCATTAGGAGAATGATGTGATGGACAAGACCCAATGCTAAGCATAGCACAAGATCATGTAGTTCGTTTTGCTAGAGCTTTTCCAATGTCAAGTATCTCTTCCTTAGACCATGAGATCGTGTAACTCCCGAATACCGTAGGAGTGCTTTGGGTGTACCAAATGTCACAACGTAACTGGGTGACTATAAAGGTGCATTACAGGTATCTCCGAAAGTGTCTGTTGGGTTGACACGGATCGAGACTGGGATTTGTCACTCTGTATGACTGAGAGGTATCACTGGGCCCACTCGGTAGTGCATCATCATAATGAGCTCAAAGTGACCAAGTGTTTGGTCACGGGATCATGCATTACGGTACGAGTAAAGTAACTTGCCGGTAACGAGATTGAATGATGTATTGGGATACCGACGATCAAATCTCGGGCAAGTAAAATACCGATTGACAAAGGGAATTGTATACGGGGTTGTTTGAATCCCCGACATCGTGGTTCAACCGATGAGATCATCGAGGAGCATGTGGGAGCCAACATGGGTATCCAGATCCCGCAGTTGGTTATTGCCCGAGAGCCGTCTCGGTCATGTCTGCATGTCTCCCGAACCCATAGGGTCTACACACTTAAGGTTCGGTGACGCTACGGTTGTATGAATATGAGTATGCAGCAAACCGAAAGTTGTTCGGAGTCCCGGATGAGATCCCGGACGTCACGAGGAGTTCCGGAATGGTCCGGAGGTAAAGATTTATATATGGGAAGTCTTATTTTGGTCGCCGAAAAAGTTTCGCGCGTTATCGGTATTGTACCGGGAAGGCCGAAAGGGGTCCGGGGGTCCACCTGCCCCGGGGGGGCACATGGGCTGTAGGGGGTGCTCCTTGGCCTATATGGGCCAAGGGCACCAGCCCCAAGAGGCCCATGCGCCAAGAGACAAGAGGAGGGGAGAGTCCTAAAAGGGGAAGGCACCTCCTAGGTGCCTTGGGGAGGATGGACTCCTCCCTCCCTTGGCCGCACCCTTCCTTGGAGGAAGGGGCAAGGCTGCGCCCCCCCCCCCCTCTCTCTTGCCCCTATATAAAGGGAGGGGAGGGAGGGGCAGCGGCACCCCTCAAGGCTTGGCGCCTCCCTCCTCCCTGCTACACCTCCTCCTCCTCCCGTAGTTGCTTAGCGAAGCCCTGCCCGAGTTCTGCTGCATCCACCACCACGCCGTCGTGTTGCTGGATCATCATCAACCTCTCCTTCCCCCTTGCTGGATCAAGAAGGAGGAGACGTCATCCGCTCCATACGTGTGTTGAACGCGGAGGTGTTGTCCGTTCAGCACTAGGTCATCGGTGATCTGAATCACGGCGAGTACGACTCCATCATCCCCGTTCCATTGAACGCTTCCGCACGCGATCTACAAGTGGTATGTAGATGCAATCACTCTCCCATGACTCGTTGCTTAGATGAACTCATAGATGGATCTTGGTGAAACCGTAGGAAAAATTTTAATTTTCTGCAACGTTCCCCAACAGTGGCATCATGAGCTAGGTCTATGCGTAGTTCTCTATTGCACGAGTAGAACACAATTTGTTGTGGGCGTAGATGTTGTCAACTTTCTTGCCGCTACTAGTCTTATCTTGCTTCAGCGGTATTGTGGGATGAAGCGGCCCGGACCGACCTTACACGTACGCTTACGTGAGACTGGTTCCACCGACTGACATGCACTAGTTGCATAAGGTGGCTAGCGGGTGTCTGTCTCTCCCACTTTAGTTGGAGCGGATTCGATGAAAAGGGTCCTTATGAAGGGTAAATAGAAGTTGACAAATCAAGTTGTGTCTTTCACGTAGGTAAGAAAACGTTCTTGCTAGAACCCTATTGCAGCCACGTGAAACTTGGAACAACAATTAGAGGACGTCTAACTTGTTTTTGCAGCAAGTGTTTTGTGATATGATATGGCCAAAGTTGTGATGAATGATGAATGATATATGTGATGTATGAGATCATGTTCTTGTAATAGGAATCATGACTTGCATGTCGATGAGTATGACAACCGGCAGGAGCCATAGGAGTTGTCTTTATTTTTGTATGACCTGCGTGTCATTGAAGAACGACATGTAAATTACTTTACTTTATTGCTAAACGCGTTAGCCATAGAAGTAGAAGTAGTCGTTGGCGTGACAACTTCATGAAGACACGATGATGGAGATCATGATGATGGAGATCATGGTGTCATGCCGGTGACAGGATGATCATGGAGCCCCGAAGATGGAGATCAAAGGAGCTATATGATGTTGGCCATATCATGTCACTACTATATAATTGCATGTGATGTTTATTATGTTTGTGTATCTTGTTTACTTAGAACGACGGTAGTAAATAAGATGATCCCTCATAACAATTTCAAGAAAGTGTTCTCCCTAACTGTGGACCGTTGCTAAAGTTCGTCGTTTCGAAGCACCACGTGATGATCGGGTGTGATAGATCCTTACGTTCACATACAACGGGTGTAAGACAGTTTTACACATGCAAAACACTTAGGTTAACTTGACGAGCCTAGCATGTACAGACATGGCCTCGGAACACAAGAGACCGAAAGGTCGAACATGAGTCGTATGGAAGATACGATCAACATGGAGATGTTCACGACGATGACTAGTCCGTCTCACGTGATGATCGGACACGGTCTAGTCGACTCGGATCATGTATCACTTAGATGACTAGAGGGATGTCAAATCTGAGTGGGAGTTCATTAAATAATTTGATTAGATGAACTTTATTATCATGAACAATAGTCTAAAATCTTTGCAAAATGTCTTGTAGATCAAATGGCCAACGCTCATGTCACCATGAACTTCAACGCGTTCCTAGAGAAAACCAAGCTGAAAGATGATGGCAGCAACTATTCGGACTGGGTCCGGAACCTGAGGATTATCCTCATAGCTGCCAAGAAACAATATGTCCTAGAAGCACCGCTAGGTGAAGCACCCATCCCAGAGAACCAAGACGTTATGAACGCTTGGCAGTCTCGTGCTGATGATTACTCCCTCCTTCAGTGCGGCATGCTTTACAGCTTAGAACCGGGGCTCCAAAAGCGTTTTGAGCGACACGGAACATATGAGATGTTCGAGGAGCTGAAACTAGTTTTCCAAGCTCATGCCCGGGTCGAGAGATATGAAGTCCCCGACAAGTTCTACAGTTGTAAGATGGAGGAAAATAGTTTTGTCAGTGAGCACATACTCAAAATGTCTGGGTTGCACAACCGCCTGTCCCAGTTGGACATTAACCTCCCGGACGAGGCGGTCATTGACAGAATCCTTCAGTCGCTCCCACCAAGCTACAAGAGCTTTGTGATGAACTACAATATGCAGGGGATGGTGAAAACTATTCCTGAAGTATTTTCAATGCTGAAGTCAGCAGAGGTAGAAATGAAGAAGGAGCATCAAGTGTTGATGGTCAATAAAACCACTAAGCTCAAGAAGGGCAAGGGAAAGAAGAACTTCAAGAAGGACGGCAAGGATGTTGCCGCGCCCGGTAAGCCAGTTGCCGGGAAGAAGTCAAAGAATGGACCCAAGCCTGAGACTGAGTGTTTTTATTGCAAAGGGAAGGGTCACTGGAAGCGGAACTGCCCCAAATACTTAGCAGACAAGAAGGCCGGCAACACTAAAGGTATATTTGATATACATGTAATTGATGTGTACCTTACCAGTACTCGTAGTAACTCCTGGGTATTTGATACCGGTGCCGTTGCTCATATATGTAACTTACAGCAGGAGCTGCGGAATAAACAGAGACTGGCGAAGGACGAGGTGACGATGCGCGTCGGGAATGGTTCCAAGGTCGGTGTGATCGCCGTCGGCACGCTACCTCTACATTTACCTACGGGATTAGTTTTAAACCTCAATAATTGTTATTTAGTGCCAAGTTTGAGCATGAACATTGTATCAGGATCTCGTTTAATACGAGATGGCTACTCATTTAAATCCGAGAATAATGGTTGTTCTATTTATATGAGAGAAATGTTTTATGGTCATGCTCTGATGGTCAATGGTTTATTCTTAATGAATCTTGAACGTAATGTTACACATGTTCATAGTGTGAATACCAAAAGATGTAAAGTTGATAACGATAGTCCCACATACTTGTGGCACTGCCGCCTTGGTCACATTGGTGTCAAGCGCATGAAGAAGCTCCATGCTGATGGACTTTTAGAGTCTCTCGATTATGAATCATTTGACACATGCGAACCATGCCTCATGGGCAAGATGACCAAGACTCCGTTCTCCGGAACAATGGAGCGAGCAACCAACTTATTGGAAATCATACATACCGATGTGTGCAGTCCAACGAGTGTTGAGGCTTGCGGAGGATATCGTTATGTTCTCACTCTCACTGATGACTTGAGTAGATATGGGTATGTCTACTTGATGAAACACAAGTCTGAGACCTTTGAAAAGTTCAAGGAATTTCAGAATGAAGTAGAGAATCAACATGACCGAAAGATAAAATTCTTGCGATCAGATCATGGAGGAGAATATTTAACTCACGAATTTGGTACACACTTAAGGAAATGTGGAATCGTTTCACAACTCATGCCGCCTGGAACACCTCAGCGTAACGGTGTGTCCGAACATCGTAATCGCACTCTATTGGATATGGTGCGATCTATGATGTCTCTTACTGATTTACCGCTATCATTTTGGGGATACGCTCTAGAGACAGCTACATTCACTTTAAATAGGGCACCATCTAAATCCGTTGAGACGACACTGTATGAATTATGGTTTGGGAAGAAACCTAAGCTGTCGTTACTAAAAATTTGGGGATGCGATGCTTATGTCAAGAAACTTCAACTTGAAAAGCTCGAACCCAAGTCGGAAAAATGCGTCTTCATAGGATACCCTAAGGAAACCATTGGGCATACCTTCTACCTTAGATCCGAAGGCAAGATCTTTGTTGCCAAGAACGGATCCTTTTTGGAAAAAGAGTTTCTCTCGAAAGGAGTAAGTGGGAGGAAAGTAGAACTCGATGAAGTACTACCTCTTGAACCGGAAAGTAGTGCAGCTCAGGAAAATGTTCCTGTGGTGCCTACACCGACTGGAGAGGAAATTAATGATGATGATCAAGGTACTTCGGATCAAGTTGCTACTGAACTTCTTAGGTCCACTAGGACACGTTCCGCACCAGAGTGGTACGGCAACCCTGTCTTGGAAATCATGTTGTTAGACAACGGTGAACCTTCGAACTATGAAGAAGCGATGGCGGGCCCAGATTCCAACAAATGGCTTGAAGCCATGCAATCCGAGATAGGATCCATGTATGAAAACAAAGTATGGACTTTGACAGACTTGCCCGATGATCGGCGAGCGATAGAAAACAAATGGATCTTTAAGAAGAAGACGGACGCGGATGGTAATGTTACCATCTATAAAGCTCGACTTGTCGCTAAGGGTTATCGACAAGTTCAAGGGATTGACTATGATGAGACTTTCTCTCCCGTAGCGAAGCTTAAGTCCGTCCGAATCATGTTAGCAATTGTCGCATACTATGATTATGAGATATGGCAGATGGACGTCAAAACGGCATTCCTTAATGGTTACCTTAAGGAAGAGTTGTATATGATGCAGCCGGAAGGTTTTGTCGATCCTAAGAATGCTAACAAGGTATGCAAGCTCCAGCGATCCATTTATGGGCTGGTGCAAGCATCTCGGAGTTGGAACATTCGCTTTGATGAGATGATCAAAGCGTTTGGGTTTATGCAGACTTATGGAGAAGCCTGCGTTTACAAGAAAGTGAGTGGGAGCTCTGTAGCATTTCTCATATTATATGTAGATGACATACTTTTGATGGGAAATGATATAGAACTTTTGGACAGCATTAAGGCCTACTTGAATAAGAGTTTTTCAATGAAGGACCTTGGAGAAGCTGCTTACATATTAGGCATCAAAATCTATAGGGATAGATCGAGACGCCTCATAGGTCTTTCACAAAGCACATACCTTGATAAGATTTTGAAGAAGTTCAAAATGGATCAGTCCAAGAAAGGGTTCTTGCCTGTTTTGCAAGGTGTGAAATTGAGCTCAGCTCAATGCCCGACCACGGCAAAAGATAAAGAAGAGATGAGTGTCATCCCCTATGCCTCAGCCATAGGATCTATTATGTATGCCATGCTGTGTACCAGACCTGATGTAAACCTTGCCGTAAGTTTGGTAGGTAGGTACCAAAGTAATCCCGGCAAGGAACACTGGACAGCGGTCAAGAATATCCTGAAGTACCTGAAAAGGACAAAGGACATGTTTCTCATTTATGGAGGTGACGAAGAGCTCGTCGTAAAGGGTTATGTCGACGCTAGCTTCGACACAGATCTGGATGACTCAAAGTCGCAAACCGGATACGTGTATATGTTGAATGGTGGAGCAGTAAGCTGGTGCAGCTGCAAGCAGAGCGTCGTGGCGGGATCTACATGTGAAGCGCAGTACATGGCAGCCTCGGAGGCAGCGCATGAAGCAATTTGGGTGAAGGAGTTCATCACCGACCTAGGAGTCATACCCAATGCGTCGGAGCCGATCAAACTCTTCTATGACAACACTGGAGCTATTGCACTTGCCAAGGAGCCCAGGTTTCACAAGAAGACCAGGCACATCAAGCGT
Organism: Triticum dicoccoides; assembly: GCF_002162155.2. Lineage (NCBI taxonomy): Eukaryota > Viridiplantae > Streptophyta > Magnoliopsida > Poales > Poaceae > Triticum > Triticum dicoccoides. The sequence continues at coordinate 678,403,971 of NC_041381.1, read as the reverse complement.
CGCTTCAACTCCATTCGTGAAAATGTTCAAGATAGGGACATAGAAATTTGCAAAGTGCATACGGATCTGAATGTCGCAGATCCGTTGACTAAACCTCTTCCGCGGGCAAAACATGATCAACACCAGAACTCTATGGGTGTTCGATTCATCACAATGTAACTAGATTATTGACTCTAGTGCAAGTGGGAGACTGTTGGAAATATGCCCTACAGGCAATAATAAAAGTATTATTATTATATTTCCTTGTTCATGATAATTGTCTTTTATTCATGCTATAATTGTATTATCCGGAAATCGTAATACACGTGTGAATACATAGACCACAATATGTCCCTAGTGAGCCTCTAGTTGACTAGCTCGTTGATCAACAGATAGTCATGGTTTCCTGACTATGGACATTGGATGTCATTGATAACGGGATCACATCATTAGGAGAATGATGTGATGGACAAGACCCAATCCTAAGCATAGCACAAGATCGTGTAGTTCGTTTTGCTAGAGCTTTTCCAATGTCAAGTATCTCTTCCTTAGACCATGAGATCGTGTAACTCCCGGATACCGTAGGAGTGCTTTGGGTGTACCAAATGTCACAACGTAACTGGGTGACTATAAAGGTGCATTACAGGTATCTTCGAAAGTGTCTGTTGGGTTGACACGGATCGAGACTGGGATTTGTCACTCCGTATGACGGAGAGGTATCACCGGGTCCACTCGGTAGTGCATCATCATAATGAGCTCAAAGTGACCAAGTGTTTGGTCACGGGATCATGCATTACGGTATGACTAAAGTGACTTGCCAGTAACGAGATTGAATGAGGTATTGGGATACCGACGATCGAATCTCGGGCAAGTAAAATACCGATTGACAAAGGGAATTGTATACGGGGTTGTTTGAATCCTCGACATCGTGGTTAACCCGATGAGATCATCGAGGAGCATGTGGGAGCCAACATGGGTATCCAGATCCCGCTGTTGGTTATTGCCCGAGAGCCGTCTCGGTCATGTCTGCATGTCTCCCGAACCCGTAGGGTCTACACACTTAAGGTTCGGTGACGCTAGGGTTGTATGAATATGAGTATGCAGCAAACTGAAAGTTGTTCGGAGTCCCGAATAAGATCCCGGACGTCAGGAGGAGTTCCGGAATTGTCCGGAGGTAAAGATTTATATATGGGAAGTCTTATTTTGGTCGCCGGAAAAGTTTCGCGCGTTATCGGTATTGTACCGGGAGTGCCGAAAGGGGTCCGGGGGTCCACCAGGGGTCCACCTGCCCCGGGGGGCCACATGGGCTGTAGGGGGTGCGCCTTGGCCTATATGGGCCAAGGGCACCAGCCCCAAGAGGCCCATGCGCCAAGAGACAAGAGGAGGGGAGAGTCCTAAAAGGGGAAGGCACCTCCTAGGTGCCTTGGGGAGGATGGACTCCTCCCTCCCTTGGCCGCACCCTTCCTTGGAGGAAGGGGCAAGGCTGCGCCCCCCCCCCCCTCTCTCTCTTGCCCCTATATAAAGGGAGGGGAGGGAGGGGCAGCGGCACCCCTCAAGGCTTGGCGCCTCCCTCCTCCCTGCTACCCCTCCTCCTCCTCCCGTAGTTGCTTAGCGAAGCCCTGCCGGAGTTCTGCTGCATCCACCACCACGCCGTCGTGCTGCTGGATCATCATCAACCTCTCCTTCCCCTTGCTGGATCAAGAAGGAGGAGACGTCATCCGCTCCGTACGTGTGTTGAACGCGGAGGTGCTGTCCGTTCAGCACTAGGTCATCGGTGATCTGAATCACGGCGAGTACGACTCCATCATCCCCGTTCCATTGAACGCTTCCGCACGCGATCTACAAGTTGTATGTAGATGCAATCACTCTCCCATGACTCGTTGCTTAGATGAACTCATAGATGGATCGTAGTGAAACCTTAGGAAAAATTTTAATTTTCTGCAACGTTCCCCAACAGTACGGTGTGGTGCCATGTCCGAAGAAGCGGCACGCGTCTCCGAGGTGTGGCCCCGCTCACAGATGGCGATGACACAGTAGTAGACGTTCTGCGGTAACGATGCGGCGTGAATATTATTAAATACTCGGAGCGCAATAAAATCATGAGTTTTTTACATGACGTGGGCACATGTGCATAGGACTGATGGTAATTTTTCATAGTTTTTGGTGATGGAGAAGTATCTGAACACTTCCCTCTCCGCGGATTGCTCTTCGCGTGTATACGACTGTGGTCGGCAGCCTCTGGGGGCTAGCACATGCTGCCAAATCTTGCGTAGGCGGCCTCTCACAAGTCTGGAAGTGTTGTGGCGGTTGCAAACGTCCGGCCCGCATCTACGGGGTGTGCCCCCCCCTCACAGATGGTGCCGCCGCCGGCACCTGGAGGGGGGAAACGGACGCGTCGGGTCTACACGGATGGGGTCTTGCTGTGGCTTTGGCCCGGATGTTGCTCCAAAGTGTTCCTATGGGCTGACCTAACACAACCGGGTGGAGAGTTCCACTGGTCAAAGCCCGTCTGTGCAAAGTCAAAGGGCTAGATCCTGTGGTCAAACACTACAGGGTTAGGCGGGACGGGGGCCCTGTGG
>NC_041381.1:678379861-678401167 GCF_002162155.2 Triticum dicoccoides | reverse complement strand
GCATCGCATCGGGCCCTCATACATGTCGTACGGTGTGGTGGCATGTCCAAAGAGGCGGCACGTGTCTCCAGGGTGAGGCCCCCCTCACGGCCGGCACCTGGAGGGGGGAAACGGACGCGTCGGGTCTACACGGATGGGATCTTGCTGTGGCTTTGGCCTAGACTTGGTCTGTCATCTCGCGATGACATGCACTAACACGGAGAAGCAGTTATTCACCATGGACTACACCCTCTCGTGGCCGATCAACGCCCTAGACTGTCGGGGCCACCGGAGGGGTGCCGGTCTCTAGAACCGGGCGAGGCCCATCATTTGAAAAAGAAAACACAAGACGGTAATTATGATGTGCTAAGGTTGTTTGCCAAGCATGGAAGAAAACAAAAAAAAGTGTAATACATATTATGGAGAATGCACAAGAAGGATGCTTTACCGAGAGTTGCTCTCGGAAAATGCGGTCATTGCCGAGTACTGCTGGACGGCCCTCGGTAACTACTGTCGGTGCGGCTCTCGGAAAAGCCCCAGAGATCTAGGTTAAGACTTTTACCGAGTGTTGCTAAAAGTTGGCTCTCGAAAATGTTTCTCGTGGGGACTTATGCAAAATTTCCCTCTCGCGTGTGCTCACTCCTCTCTTCTCTCTCTGTTTCTCTCGCCCCCGCCCCCTCTGTCCGCCGCCGCCCCTTAGTGCCGCCGCCCCATCCGGCGAGCTCTGCCGCCGCCGCTGCCTCCGCTGCGCCGCCACCGGGAGTGCCTCCCCCGCCCCTCCACCTCCACCGAGCCCCCCCACCGCCACCTCCACCGAGCTCGTCCACCGCCACCGTCTAGGCCAAGCTTCACCGAGCACCACCGGCGCGGCATCCCCTCCATTGAGCTCTACCTCGTCCGGCATCCACCTCCCCCGCCGCCTCCCTGCCCCGTTGGTGAGCCCCCCTACTCAATCTCGTTTTTTTGAAATAAAAGGGGTTTCCCCCCCTCTCCATTACAACAAAACGTGTATATATATGCATATATAGTGAATAATGTGTGTGTGTGTGTGCTTTGTATGTGTGTGTGTCAGTGAGTGATATTGGTGTATGTGTGCACATATAATGAATGGTTTTTTATATTTAGGTGTGTATATATGTGCATATATAATGAATGGTGTATGTGAGTGTGTGTGTGTGTGTGTGTGTGTGGGAGAGGGGTGCTATTGATGTGTGTGTGTGTGTGTGCATGTGTGAGTGAGTGTGTGATGTGTGTGTATGGATATGTGAGTGTGTTTGTGTGTGGGGGGTGTGTGAGTGAGTGTTATTGATGTTTGTGTGTTTGACATATGATTGGCACAGCTTCATTCTTTCATGCAGGACATGCATCTATTTTGACAATAGAGAGAGTGAATTCCGTTGCACGTTTCAAGGGTAATCTCTTCCCGTTCATGTGTAGGTTTTCATTATTTGTAGATCACCTAAATAGTCGCGTAACCTAGGTGTCTCCCATTCGGAAGGGTTGTATCTATAAATATGCAAGTCTTTGCATATTTATAACCTCAACTCTTTTGAATTGTCCATGTTTTCCATGGACAACCTGAGGATGTGCAGGCGGGTTGTTTTCATGATATACTTAGATCCGAGACAGAATTTCGACAGTTTCTCCTTGTTGTTCTCTAGATACACATCCTATTGGCTTATTGTTAGACGTGTAATTGGAGAACAGCGGGGAGGTACTGCCGAAATTTTGTCTCGGGTCAGAGTACGTCACAAAAGCGGACCCAGCCTACACATTCTCGGGTGGGATTAGGACCTATCTTTACCTATTACATAGCTCAGTGCATGTCGTAAAACTTGATGGAACCACTTGTTACATAAATAAATTATGTGTGCTTTTCACTTTATATCAGAGGATGGAAGAACGTGAGTGGATGTACACCGGACATCCCAGCATGGAGGGTATGACCCCTGAGTGGAGGTCGAAGACCAATGATTTCCTGGAATTAGTATTTGCTGGAGAAACATCAGTTCGTGGAAATTGGAGCCCATGCACGGAGTGTGATAACCAGATTGAAAGTGATAAGATTACTATGAGTAAACACTTAGGCAAATATGGGTTTACGCCAGGCTATTACCGGTGGATCTTTCACGGCGAGACAGAATAGTCCAGGGCGGAGGTGGTGCGACAACGCACCGGCGAATGTGATACTCGGATTGAAAACTTGTTAGATGACATCCGCCGTGCGGATCCGCAGGAGGACCCAAACTCCGAGGAGCTGCCGGAAAGCCCTGAAGAGTATCATGCAGCTTTGTTTGCAGCACAAAAACCCCTTCACGCCCATACAGAGGTTACTCAACTAGATGGCATTGCATGCCTAATGGCCCTGAAGGCAAACCATAACATGAGCATAATTTGCTTCAATGAGTTATTGTCAGTTATTCCTAGCCTGTTGCCTAAAGAAAATATATTGCCAAAGAACATGTACGAGTTGAACAAAATCCTCGGTTCACTTAAGATGTCGTATGAGCAAATACATGCTTGTCCAAACGGATGCATGTTATTTAGAAATGAACATAAAGATATGAATTATTGTGTCAAGTGCAAATCCTCTAGGTATATTGAGGTAATAGATGATGATGGTAGCAAGAGGCAGCTCACAATTGCCGTCAATATCCTTCGATATCTTTCATTCACAGAAAGGATCCAGAGGCTTTATATGACCGAGGAAACTGCCCAAATATATGAGATGGGCCGCCGAAGGGAAGATGTACAATACAAAAAAGATGCAACATCCACGGGATGATGAAGCATGGAAGAAATTTGTTAAAATTCATAAGAAAACAGATGACTGGAAGAGTGTAGCTATTGGGATAACAACCGACGGGTTCAATCCATATGGGTTGATGGCTGCCATATACAGTTGTTGGCCAGTATATGTTATCCCCCTGAATCTGCCCCCTGGCGTTTGCATGCAACGACATCACATGTTCCTGACGTTGATAATTCCATGTCTTAACTATCCCGGGAAGAATATGAGTGTGTATATGGAGCCATTGGTGGACGACTTACTTGTTGCTTGGAACAACGGGGTCCGGACAAACAATGCCGTTTCAAAGAAGCACTTCATATGCATATCTGGTACCACACATCGCTACATGACCTACCGGCACGTGCGATATTTTGTGGTTGGTGTGTGAAGGGGAAGTGGCCTTGCCCAGTGTGTCGACAGCGTGTGACTTCCATTTGGCTGGCTAAGGGTCACAAGTATGTATGCTTTGACCAACATCGGCAGTTCCTTCATCTTGATCACCCATACAGGCAAGACGCTATGCACTTCCAAAAAGGTGTTATTGTTGATAACCCGCCACCACCTATTATGACCGGTGCCCAGCTTAAGGATGAGTTAGATGCTCTCGAGGAAAAGCTCGATGGGAAAGGTTTTGTGGGATATGGAGAGACACACCAGTGGACTCACATTCCAAGCTTATGGAGGCTCCCTTACTTTAAAGACCTTCTACTTCCACACAACATTGATGTAATGCACACTGAAAAGAATATTGCGGAGGCCTTACTCGACACGCTCCTCGACACCGAGAAGTCAAAGGATAACATTCAGGCTAGGATCAATCAAGCCAAACTGTGCAACAGGCCAAAATTAAATTTGGTGCCTCGTGCAAAAGGTAATTCTTGGAAGAAGCCACCAGCCCCTTTCACCCCTTCAATGCCCCAAAGGAAGGAAATTCTTTAATGGATTGTGAACAACTTGTACTTCCCTGATGGATATGCAGCTAATTTCATGAGGGGAGTGAATATGGCTACAAAGCGAATAGGAGGCCTCAAGAGTCATGACTACCATGTATGGCTTGAGCGGATAATGCCTGTGATGATTCGAGGGTATGTCAGAGAGGATATTTGGCGAGTGCTGGCAGATTTGAGCTACTTCTTCCGTCAGCTTTGTGCCAAAGAACTAGATTATGAAGTGGTTGCAAAGTTGGAGGAACAAGCACCTGAGTTGCTATGCAAGTTAGAGATGATATTTCCGCCAGGTTTCTTTAATACGATGCAACATATGATCTTACATCTCGCGTATGAGGCTAGAATGGGAGGACCTGTGCAGTTCCGATGGTAGTATGCACCTGAACGAGAGTTCAAGCATCTTCGTGGGAAATGTAAGAATAAAGCCCGCATTGAAGCCTCCATACCCGAGGCATACCAGAACAAGGAGGTGGCCACGACCGCGACAAAGTACTATCATGACAGTATTCAAAGTAGGTGAAATCTAGCTCCTCGTTACAATGAGGAACCCACCAGTAATGTTTCCGACTTAGCATCTTCGAAGGCCAAGGTGGCAAAGCAAGTGGACCGAAGCCCAAGAACTTTTCACCTACTGAGTGGTCGACTATTATGATCTATGTCTTGACCAACATGGAAGAAGTGCAACCGTACATAAAGTAAGTGTAGAACACCTTTATTGACAACTACTCACTAGTCTTGAGTTCTAACTCGAACTCCTATTGCTAGGGAATTCCAGAACGAATTCTGGAAGCTACCACGGCCTCCTAGCGACGAAGAATCAGCAGACCTTCTTGAAGATACCAATGCTGATGGCGGTTTCATTTCTTGGTTCTCAAGAAAAGTAACTTTTCTAACTTTATGTTACTTTAAGTTGATCTTACTTGCCTGTAATGCTTCCACTAATGAACCAGACAATTTCCTATTAATCTTGTAGGCATATCAGGAGGTTGATATGGACGCCAAAGTGAGAGAAGTAGCCAAAGGTTTTGAATACGAGGCCAGGTCATTTAAGGCTTATGACATGAATGGGTATCGCTTCCACACTGATAAACACACACGTGAGAGGCCCAACCGAAGGTCAATAAATAGTGCGGTCTATTGTCTAGGGACAGATGGACGTCACTACTATGGAACCATCAAAGAAATTTGTGAGTTGCAGTATTGTGGTTTACAAGGAGTGAAGCCCATCATATTCAGATGCAGCTGGCTCAATCCTGAGAAAGTGAGACGAACCCCTAGTATTGGTTCTGTCGAAGTTGAACGAGCATCAAAATATGCAGGAAATGATGTCTATATTATGGCTCAACAAGCTACACAAGTGTTTTTCTCCCATACGCATGCACATCTACGGAATATATCGATATCTTGAAGTGGGATGTTGTGTACAAGGTACCCCCGCGTATCAAGGTACCTACCCCAAACAGGGACGATTACCATATAAACCCTAACACATACGAGGGAGAGTTCTTTCAAGAAGCAGACACTGACGAAGACGAAGATAATGCAAAGGAAGATGATGGCGTGCATCAGGAACATGATGCTATGGAACATGAAGCCATGGATGACATGGAAGTAGATAATGCAGAGGACGAATACGAGGATGTTTCTGACCCTCAAGATTTGGCATTACTTATGCGATGGCACATGGGGCTGAGGATGAGGGCCCCCCTGAAGACTTCGAGGATGAATGTATGAACGGGCGTGATAGCGATCATGAAAGCCCTGATCCAAATGTTGCACCTAATATTGACCCTTATTTCTAACAACTCCATGTAAACGTGTGAGAACTCTATGTATGTGTGTCACAAGTCTATGTATTCGTGTGTGTAACAACTCTATGTATTCGTGTGTGCAACAACTCTACGTATTCGTGTATGCAACAACTCTATGTATCTGTGTGTGTACCAACTATATGTATTATTGTGACAATTCCATTTATTCTTCATATGTGATATATTTATTGTATTTACATCAAGTTGTATCATCTGTACTAACTGGTTTGTTCTTCTTTGTATCAGGTGATTGAAACATGACAGGTAGCAAGAAGATTCGAAAGGAAAGTTTGAAAAAGTGAATGATCTGTACAATGATCAACCTGCTCGACCGGTGAAAGCGGTGGCCGCTTCTTCATCAGTTGCCACAACCGCCAAGAAGGCCAAAGGATTGGCGGGTATAGACACCTGTCCAGCAAAACGTGTGAAACAAGGTCGAGTACCACGCGGGGAAGGAGTAGGAGGCGGACGAGGAGGGGGAGTAGGTGAGGCAGGAGGAGGAGGCGGACGAGGAGGCGGACGAGGAGGGGGAGTAGGTGAGGCAGGAGGAGGAGGCGGATGAGGAGTATGTAAAGCAGCCCGGAGTAGAGCACCTCTTTCTTCTCCTCGACCCTCTGATGCACTGCTTCACCGTGCTCAGGAGGAGGAAACAGAGGATGGTGATGAGGCGGGTGAGGAGGAGGACGAGGAGGATTTTGCGGAGGAGGTGGTGGAGGATGAGGAGGAGGAGGTGGTGGAGGACGACGCCGCTGAGAGGAGGCTGGTTGTTCGTCGGGTTTCTAAGGGTGGGGATGGACCCTCATGGGTGACAGAGCACCACGAGGTGAGCGGTTCACAACCGATTGGTTCGACTATCAGCACTACTTCCAGAGGGAAAGTGTGGCTGCGTGGTCCTTCAAAGCTTCCAAGACGTCCATATGTGCATAGAGATGTGTTGATAAAACCAATGGGAGAGAAGTAAGTGGTTATCTTGACTCATCCCACTACAAGAAATATGTCAACTTATGACCTTCTCTTAGTGACCCCAGCTGAATTGGTCGTAAATTCACGGCCATTTCGCTTGGAAGGTCTTAAACCCTGAAATTGCTTACACCAAATGGTCACAAAGCAGACAAGAGGCGCCAATGACCTTATTTCTCCCTGATTACGACCAATATTAAATGGTCATGAGGTTGTGAACGTGGATGCATTGGTACTTATTGCTATGACTAGGCGCCACCTCATCAGTTTTGCCTATGTGTCATGTCCATGTGTCAATTTTTGCCCTAGGTTGTGAAGCAACCTGTATTTCTGTCATTCCCAAAATTCCCAAAAAAATTGGACATTCTTTACTATCCAAATCATTGCCTCATGACAATATTAACCTCCATTTGCCTAGTAAATCTTCCTCGGCAAATATCCAAAGTTTTTGTTCAACTCGAACTGTTGTGAAGGAAGTACTAGCTAGGCATATCCTAATGAGCTGAATTTTTGCCACATCTTCTATATTCCCAAATCATTGCTCTCCACAAAATTTGAGCCCCATCTAACAATACATGTGAGTGTGGCTTCAACATTCATATTTCTGTACAGTGTGGTACGTTGCAAAGCAAGTGACACCTATGCTCCTCCATTTTAGCTGCAAATTTTCCAAGATAGTGTCCTTAGTAGATGATCATCCTCGGCCAAAACTCACGCCCATTAGCCATGTGCATTTCCCGTACCACTAATCAAACACTTGGGTGCTAATTCATGTTTGAGCATTGTTCGGTCTCCTTGTGAGATTCTTCTGTTGTTATTTTCTTCCAAGCATCTACCTGAGGAGTGCCAAACCTACTAGACATGCCTAGGCTTCCCAGAACGCATGGCAACACCACGGTCACGCGGTGACCACGCGGCGGGCATCCGAGTCTACGCTCTTTGGAGTTGGGGCCCTGGGCCACCGTCCAAACCTCAACATATCACCACCAAACCATGTATTTATGCTTAAATAGATACTTATGCACCTAGAAATGATTTCTGGAAAAAATAAAGAGAAAACTATAAGGTAGCCACAGTTCAAATTTGACCCGCTTCCTACTGAATCGGCGGAAATTTGTCTTTTTCACCGGAGATGGATCAAAGCTTTTGACACCCAACCATTTTGTCAATTGTGCATTAAATATGGCCTAGTATTTTTGGAAATTGATTTGGTCCAATTTTGCAACAAATATATGGTAGGTCCTTCACAAAAAAACTCATTTCGGGCACTCGGAAAATGGAAAATGAATTTTCCGTGCAAAGAAAATGAAAACTCCCTTAGGCAACATTGTTTGGAATTTCAAGATGCACCCTTGTGCACAATATGAGATCATTTGAACAAACTATGCCATGAATGTGGCCATAAGATTGATCATTTGGCTTGAAAGCCATGAATCTTCACGCATGATAGCTCATTTGTGAGAACACTTTTTTAAAATAATTGTTCTATTACAAGTTTATTATTTTTCCTGGAAACTTGTTCACATATGATGACACAATGCGAAGGTTTTCCAATTTTTTGATTTTTTTGAATTTTTTATGCCCGTTTCAAAATGCGGTCGAAACGGCGGGCTTGACCGTTCCTAGCTAGTGGTTGAATCTTGGAATTTTTTTTGATGTTTCTCTGATTAAATAGATACTTATGTACCTAGAAATGATTTTTGGAAAAAATAAATACTCCCTCCTTCCATCTATATAGGGCCTAATGCGTTTTTAAGACCGCCTTTGACTATTGACAAGATTAATAGTACATGACATGCACAATGTGAAAATTATATCATTGAAAGCTCCTTTCACACACGAATTTAAAGGTGTGCTTTGTGTAAGTTGCATGTTATATATTATTTCTCTAATATTTGGTCAAAGTTAGCCTCGAAAAACGCATTAGGCCCTATATAGATGGAAGGAGGGAGTAGCAAACTATGAGGCAGCTGTAGTTTAAATTTGACCCGCTTCCTCCTGAATCGGCAAAAATTTGTCTTTTTCATCAGAGATGGATCAAAGCTTTTGACACCCAACCATTTTGTCAATTGTGCATTAAATATGTCTTAGTATTTTAGAAAATTGGTTTGGTCAAATTTTGCAACAAATATATGGTAGGTCCTTCACAAAAAAACTCATTTCGGGCTCTCAGAAAATGGAAAATGAATTTTCCGTGCAAAGAAAATGAAAACTCCCTTTGGCAACATTGTTTGGAATTCCAATATGCACCCTTGTGCACAATATGAGATCATTTGAACAAACTATGCCATGAATGTGGCCATAAGATTGATCATTTGGCTTGAAAGCTATGAATCTTCACGCATGATAGCTCATTTGTGAGAACACTTTTTAAAAATAATTCCCTCATTACAAGTTTATTATTTTTCCTGGAAACTTGGTCACATATGATGACACAATGCGAAGATTTTCCAATTTTTTGATTTTTTTTGAATTTTTATGCCCGTTTCAAAATGCGGTCAAAACGGCGGGCTTGACCATTCCTAGCTAGTGGTTGAATCTTGGAATTTTTTTATGTTTCTCTGATTAAATAGATACTTATGTACCTAGAAATGAGTTTTGCAAAAAATAAATAGCAAACTATGAGGCAGCTACAATTCAAATTTGACCCGCTTCCTACTGAATCGGCGGAAATTTGTCTTTTTCAAGAGAGGTGGCTCGAATCTTTTGACACCCAATTATTTGGTCAACTGTTCATTAAATATGACTTAGTATTTTAGAAAAATAATTTTGTCCAATTTTGCAACAAATATATGGTAGGTCCTTCACAAAAAACACGATTATTGGCACTCCAAAAATTGAAAAATGATTTTTTGTGTAAAGAAAATAAAAACCCCTCAAATTAACATTGTTTGTCGTCCCAAGATACACATATGAACACAATATTGAGTCATTTAAACATACAACATGAGGCTAATATGTCGAGTGTTTACCCGAAATAAGAGGGTAAAAAATATAAAAGAAACAAAAGAGAAAAAACACAATTACATAAGCTAGACTCTGATTGGTGGAACCATCTGTCACACGGATCGATGACATGGCAGACATCCTACCATCCATTGCTAGCAATCCCACCATCCATCCATCCATCTGAAGAAATCCATCGCGGATCACCTTAGTCATCTCTCCTCCCTTCCTTCCGCCCGCTACCTCCCTCTCTGTCTCTCCCCGATCCAGATCGACGCCGCCACCCCTCTCTAACCCTAGCTCCCCGTCGCCGGCGTCGGTGCCCTCCTGCCCTCCTCTCCTCTCCTCCACATCCGCCGCACCCACCCACCCACCCCCAAACATTGTCAAATCCGCCATGCCCACAACTCTCTTTGCCCCACCCCTAACCCTACCCACAACCGCCGCCGTGCTCCGTCACCGGCGACCTTGCCACCACCGGCCCTCTCCCCTTGCCCTATCTCCATACCGCACGCGAGGGAGGGAGGGAGGGAGGTCCCAAATCGAAGCGAGCAGCAGCTTCCGGATCCAGACCGAGAGGGGCCCCAAATCGTGACCTTCCTCCGCCCCTTGACTCCTTTGTGTCGCCCTACCCCGCGGCTCCCGGGACGCCGAGCCAGACAGGAGGAGCCACTGCCCCGCAGCACGCGCGCGTCGGTAGGGCGAGGGGACTGATGGCGAAGCTATGCATGCAGGCGGTGCCCCCGCCGCATCTGAACAAGAACACCGAGTGGTTCATGTACCTGGGGGTCTGGACCACCCACATCTTCATCCTCTTCGTCTCCTGGCTCATCATCCTCTCCATCTTCGGTTGCACCCCCGGCATGGACTGGACGCTCGTCCACCTCGGCCACTTCACGGTACCCGCCTCTCCCCCTCCCCTCCCTCCCTCCCTCCCATACACGTCCTCGACTCCCATGGATCGTGTTTGTTTACCTCAATTCATGTTTGTTTACCTCGATTGCTTGCTTTGTGCGGTCAGGATTTAGCTTGTCAAATGTACTAAGAGGCTTTTGCTTCTCTCATGTTCTTCAGGAAGACATATTGTTCAGGAAGGCATTGATTGATTCGGTGTGTAAATAGAGAGACCGGTTGTATACCAAACATTTTTTTACTGCAATGGCTGATTAGCCAAATTCTCCGTAGATCTGAATTCTCAACCATGGTACTGTACATGATCTTTGATTATCCTGGTTATTATTTCTCAACATAACAAGTGGAGTACAAAGTAGCTTGGCTAAAACAGAGAGCACTCCTTGGGTATCAGAGACAGAAGAATGTTTTACAGATATTCCCAGTGAAAAAAGGGGGATGGCGTGTCTTCACCGATTGTCGACCAAAAAAAGGGGATGGCGTGTCTTCGCCAATCCTGCCAACTAATAAAGTGTATTCTAGTTTGAAGGTTCACTGTTTCATAATAGCCAAATAAATAGCCTGCATTTAATCATTCTTTTGCTACTTTAAATATAATAATGTAGTGGCAAAATTCATGAAATCATTCTGGCAGTAAATACTGCAGTTCTAGTTGGCCTAACCTCAATTCTGGAAGTACAAATTATTGCTATTTTTCTCATAAGATTATAGCATGAAACATACTATCTAGAAATTATTTCTCTATTGTCATTGCTTTCCTAATTGAATCTTCATTTCGGATTACATACCACTTCTTCCACTGGAAGAAGGGAACTCCATTCGCTGATGATCAGGGGATGTATAATAGGTTGACTTGGTGGGAGCAAATGGACAACGGCAAGTAGCTTACTCGCAACAGAAAATTTCTTGTTGTGGTTCCTGTAGTCCTCTAAGTGTTATTCTGTTTCAATTTTATTAATACTGCTTTTGGGAGCTTATTTGACAAGGAACAGCATGGCAGGATGTATGCACAAAGATTAATTCTGGCTAGTCAGAAATAGTACACTTATTCATCAATTCTGCAAAGAACACTCGTTAGTAACATCTAGGTCTAACTTGCATATTCACGCCATTATACATGTGTAAGGATTGGGCATTGCTCTATTGCGGCAAACTGGTTAAATACTTGGCTGTGATCACGTTTGTGGTTGGTGTGTGAGCAAGCAAAATCAGAAGTGATCCCAACTGATCATACTATTTTTGCGTTTGCTAGAATTGTTCACCTGCCATCTGATAACATAGTTAGGCATATGATTACTCTGTTAAGTGAATTAGAATTTTAATTGTTTTTCTTTTTGAGTGGACAAACCAGTCACATTTATATGTAATTATGGTCGAAAATCAAAACCTTGTATGCTGTGCCTTTTTGTTAATGGTAAATAGTGATTATTTGGCATGTAGCCATATATGAAATATGTTTCGCTTTAATAGACACACTTATGTCACAGCTCATACATAAGCTTGTCTTGTGCAATGCTTCATGTTGCATTTCAGTTTTATGTGTTATTAACTGTTAGTACAAGACATCAAGTGCACGGCTGCTAGTTTGCTTACTAGCTCTGTTCTATTGGGATATGTATATATATGTGTGGATTTTAAGCATGGTTCCTGTATATGTGATAAGTGCATACCACTACAACTCCTCTTTGTCTGGTATTATAAGGCCATTTGATTGAATGCTTTAAAAGATGAGTCGCTAAAGTGAATGTGCTTCTAAGTCTCATGTAATATGCAAAGAACAAATTGAAACCATGTTCTTTAAAATTAAAGGGTCTGATTGATATCAGTCCTTCTTTTGGCAGATATATTACGTATCCTGACTTGTTATTTTCTTCTCTAGCAAATTGTAGACATGAATCTCTAGTTGACCTATTGCTTCGTAGACATATATCGGTCCTATTACATTTTTAACTTGCTGCAAGTTCTATGATATGTGAGTTCCTTCTGTTGCTGCAAGTAGTGACACAATATGCCGTGTGCAGCGGGCTCTGCATCCAAGTCCTGGCCGTCCTCCACAGCAAGGAGCTGGGCCAAGGGAGCAAACAGCGCCACTGGTTCCTTCAAGGATGCGTGCTGCTGGTCGATTCTTGTGGAGAAGCAAGGCAAATCGGGCATTGTCTCAATTGTTCCGCCATGGTAAGAACAAAACACCACTCTCACTTGATGTTCATGTATTACTACAGCAAAACATTCTTACATGGTGATTGTTAGTGACACAACAGTTATCTCGTATAATAGTGTCATTCTCTTCGTAGTTAACAAATGCATCTTGTCCAACCGAGTAAACTGGACCCAACTTGTAAAATAAAGTGAACTAAATGCTGTCACATTCTGTACATGTTACTTTCTATTTGGTGTCTGGTAATGATATCTACGGCAATTCTACTTTGTAAAGAATAAATAATGTGTTATGTATCACAGGCTAGTTTTTGTTGACATGAATTTGTTATGCTCCTTATTTTGACTTGGTTTCACCCACGTTTCTTTTCAAAACATGAGACTAATGAGTGTTCCTTGTAGGCAACATTGATTTAGGATTGATTTAAGATTTTGTGAGTATGCCGAGGTTCGGCGAATATGCATTGGAAACATCTAATGTTCTGATATAATTGGTCTCTAAAACATCTAGTCATTTGAAGTTGTTTGAATCTTTTCCTTTATCATACATTCGATCCATAAATCTGCATTTCTGTGAAATTTTGTTAAATGTATATTTTCTAGATTGTCTATACACTAAACCTGGAGGTTTGAATATCTACTCCAGTAATGAAAATGGTACTCTAATGCCTTTGTGTTCACCCTTTTACAGGAGCTCCAGGCGTAGGAAATTTCAAGTTCGAAGCGGCGTGTAGCCCTACGCAGCAAAGATTAGTTCTGTTTGACTGTAATAAACTGTAAATATTATAGTACTATAATAGTAGGCATATCTGGGTTGTAATAGACTATGCACAGATTGTAATAGACTATGTACATGAGCTCCAGACCTAAGAAATTCTACATTTGTTTTGTTCTATTTAAAATATTGATTATTTGTGTAATTTGAAGACGTGTGAAATGGAAACCTGATTAGTGGGACCCATTTGTGAAAATAATCTAAACAATGCTCACATTTTTGACATGTGGGACCAATATAGGAGATTATGACAAGTGGGACCCATCTGACTTGTGGGACCAGATTGAAAAATATAGACTAAAAAACTAAAAAGGCCATGGCCCAAAATAGAAAAAAGGCCAAATTATTCACTACTAGGAAAAAGGCCTACTAATGGCGCACCTAATTTGGCCATTAATGGCGCATTAGTGGTGCGCCATTAGTGCCACGCCATTAGTATCTGGTATACTAATGGCGCACCAGAGATGCGCCATTAGTATATCCAACAGTGCGCCATTAGTATGCCTCCCAGGGGGCCATGTATACCCAGGTGCTTTGGCATACTAATGGCGCACAACAACAAGATGCGCCATTAGTAACTTCAGCATACTAATGGCGCACCGTTTAGTGATGCACCATTAGTATCCTTTGGCATACCAATGGCGCATTGTCATGTGATGCGCCATTAGTATGAATATTAGGTTTTTTTTATTTTTTAATTTTATGTTTTTTGCACAGGTTACAAAATGTATAATTGGACAAAATATAGACAGCACACATCAACAACAGATTCGTCGAATACAATAGAAGATTAGTCTCTAAATACAATTCATCATATTAGTCTCCGAATACAATTCATCATATTAGTCTCCGAATTGAAAAGACCGAACAAAGATAGAACATTATATTACAAGTCTCGAGACCGCGAGTAGCGAGTTTGTCTTCACATTACAAGTCGATATCGATCATCTAAACTACCATCACATAGAAGAGAGCTGCGGTCATCACGATGAGCATCATCACGATGAAACTCGTCTTCATCCGGTTCCTCCAACGCTCTCTCCCCTCTCCCGCTAGATAGCGGGCGTATCTAGATTCGGCCTCGGCCCTAGTGGTGTACCCTTTGTAACTGTTACCGCTGAATCGATGAACCTGTCTCTGACACTCCTCCCAGTCGTCGTAGACTCCGGGAACCTTACCCTTGTACACGACATACCACGGCATCGCTATGCACTAGCCAAACGAAACGTTAGTACCAATTCATAGACAATACATAAGCAATATATAAGTATGCAACAGAACGATCGGAAGAGAAAAGCAAGACATTAATAGCATCGATTACATCTAAGTTGAACGACTCTCGAAACCAAAGAGACATACTACAAGTTCATTAAAGTTTAATTACAACATGAGCCAATCGATGTTTCAGAACTAGACACAGCATCACTGCTTTCAACTCGACTCAAGGGACCGGAGCGTGGATGAAGCCGCCGTCTATCGTGGGAGTCATGAAATGTCAGCCTGCATTTGTAGCATTGTGTCGATGTCACTGTTGGATGGTTGATTTCTGAGGTAGAAGTGCCCCGAGGTACGAAGGACATCTTGATGGATGATTTCCGCAAACTCCGACTGGGTGCGAAAGAATTCTTGTCTGATGTCCGCGTCCTGGATTGCCGACATGCTCGCGGCCCAATCTTTGAGTTTACTCGGTAGCAGAAGTTGATGATGGTCCCGTACGATCGCCCGCATGTGATGGATGGCATAGTAGGCACCCTTCTGACCGCCAGGCGGCTGCTTGACGCAGCAGAACGTCGTATTGTGGGAGAACACGTGCTTGCCGTACTTACGAATAGGCCTGGTGAAGGTGCCTCCAGATTTGGCGTAGCCAGGGAGAACATCATCAAGAACCTTCTTGACATTTGTGTAGTCTACGTTCGACTGAGGGTCGAAATACGTGGCCATGAAATATTTGGGGCTTAGGAGGATGAGCGTGCAATGTGTGTCACTGCAGAAAACACGGAATGTTAAAAGAAAAATGATCAAAATCTAAGAATTCATATGTTACGGGCCGGTTGAGGGGAGGACTTACTCGGGAAAGTAAGGCACGAGGAAGTTATCCTTATCTTGGTTTGCCAGAATGACGCCTTCGAGGTAAGAACTCGCGACTTGCCGGTCCCCAGCGCTGCCCAAGATCTTGGCACGCATGTAGAAGGGGTCGACTATCATGATGTCCGGGGTCTTGTCGCAAATGATCCGCATCTCCATACTCAGCGAAAATAGCCGAATGAAGGTGTAGTGCAGCGGATGAAGGTTAAACATAGCAAAGATGTCATCAAACCGCAGGACGATCTTACCCCCGATGTCGCCATCCACAAAGCCCTTGCCCTCGGGCACCTTGGCCACGAAAACTGGGTATGCCACATCCTTCTCTCTGAGACGCCACTTCTCCAAAGAAAGAACACTGTCGTGCAGACTCCGCATAGCACCGGTTGCAGCATTGAGCATATTTGGCGGTAGCATCGCCCTACCCGCCACATGCACCCTCCTTGAGATATCCTTAGGTGAAGGTGGCCCGTCCTTAGCACGGATCGTAATCGGTGCCGGCTGGCTCGCACCCTTGTTAGTCTTTCTTTTGCGTGCCTTCTTCTTCTCCTGTAATGGGACCGAGTTCTGCTCACAGACCGCCTTCTTGAGTGTGTTGGGGCTGATAATATTTCGCACCACGCCTATCTGAGGCTCGGTGAAGTCGGCAGCTGGAGGCGTCTCCTAAGAGCTGAACGGCAGACGACGCCTATTGCAACTTGGCTTCTCCGCGGTACCAGCTAGATCGCGCACGTCTTTTGTTGGGTTGGGTTCTTGAGAAGGAGGCCCCATGAAGTCGCCATCATACCCATGATCGGCAAAGTACTGATCGACGTTGCCAAATGTATCGTCGTCGTCGTCGTTCTGATCCTGTGCCATATGCATGTTTGGTTCCAGTGGCATAGGGATGTCCGGCACCGTTGCGGCGGTCTTGCCATGGGGCCGACTTGGCGCCGGCACGACTGGCGGTGTTGTCTTTGGGGTGGTGTCCCCCGCCCCCAAACGAATCTGGCTCTTCGGCCAAAGCAGGGGCCAGCTCAGGCAGGCGCTGAGGGTCATCACGTCATCATCATCGGCCCCGACGGGTCGATTCGGAGGTAACAACTCGTCCCAGCCTGGCAGCACCCGAACCAGTTCAACCCTAAACAAGTTGGGTGGCATCTGGGTACCGTGGAACAAGGGGTTGCCCGGTTGAACGATTTTGCCCTTGGCGACATCGACCAACTCGTTGTTCACGAAGTGCAGGAGAGTGCACGGAACGTCGGCGGCGCCCTGTGAAAACATGTAGGGCGTCAGGGATGCTCAGTCAAAGGCAAGGAGATGAAGTCCTCGGCCGAGAGAGGCTTAATTAGTTACCGTGATGATGGCGTCGAGCTCAGCTAATGTCGAGGCACCGCCAACGGAGGGCGTGCAGTTGACGGAGGGGCCGCTTGCTGCAGAGGTGCCGGCCGGCGTACACCCGGGTGCCTTAAGCTCCCGTGCCGGCGTCCGAGACACCAATGCCGCCTCCGCCGGAGACACCAATGGCCCCGCCATCGCATTCTGCGAGTTGCTGGCCGTGAAGCTAGGAATCGGGGGCGGCCCCTGTTGGCCGCCCGCAATCCACGCACTCAACCGCTCGATCAAGGTAGGCACAATGGCGGTGATCGTCGCTCTGAGTTGTTGTTGCACTTGCTCTTGGACAATCTCCGGAATCCGCGCCACCTGTGCCTTGAGTTCTTGAACCTCGCGCACCTGGCTTTCCGAGCTGGTCTTTTTCTCCTTTCGCCCACCACTGTTATAGTATGACGACCATTTTGTCGACAAGCCTTTGCCGGCCACACGACCAGCTGACGTCGGCTTACTGAGCTTATCCTTGTTCTTCATTACATTCAACACCCTATTTAGAGTGGTGTCCCAAGGGTTTCTCTTAGTCGACCCCGCGCTACTGCTTTCAGTCGCCTGCGGAAGGAATGTGAACCATTTAGAAATTTGGCTTCATTAATTAGAATGCAACCATATGGAGCTAATTACGCGGGGGTGTATTCCTTACCAGAACAAGCTCAAGCGCCCTGGTCTTCGGATCCGTGGTAAGCTCCTTTGTTTTCAGGTCCTTCTTGTACCGGGCCCTCACAAAGTTCCTGGTCTGCTTGTCACCGTATTTATTGAAGAGGGGCGGTAGGCCTTGCTCGGCACGGTCCGCCTCCTCCTTGTCCCATATAGGCTCCGCCACTCTGTAACCGCCGGGACCTAGTGTGTGTTCCCCTAAGTTCAGCTCCCGCATTTCTTTCCCCCACTGACTTGATTGGGAGTTTGCGGTGCTCGAGCAATTGATCTTGAAGTCGTTGTAGTCATCTTCGGTGATCGAAGGATTTTTCTCCTTGATCTTCTCATAACTCTCACCTTTCTCGATCATTCTCTTCACATTGCTTTTCCAAGTAGACAGGGCCTTGCTCATCTTCGTGAGGGCAGCATTGTTCACTTTATTCCCTTTGAGGCTTGTGTTTTCAAATTCAGCGGGGAACTGGTATCGTTCGTGCAGCTTCGTGAAGAGGAGGTTGCGCAAATTCCCTCGGTCAGGATGCCTCAGGTTCTCGGTGTTGATCGAGACGGTGCTCTGGAGAATGCACCCGAGCTGAAGCGAGTACCCCTTGGCTATTCGTTCGGGCGCCGTTGGATTCCCGTCGGAGTCCACTTCAGTAACTTCCTCCTTGAGGGTGCGGAGCACGGTCGAGCGCCGGTCCTTCCGTTGCCTCTTCTATTGGCTGCCATCTGTACGTGCGCTGCCATCATCAGTGGTGGCATCCTCGGCGGCACCATCAGTGGTGGCATCAGTGGGGTCATCCTCGGTGGTACCATCAGTGGTCTCAGGATCGGTGGGGAAGGCGGCGTCCTCATACAAGTGAGGTTGTTCCTCCATCTCCTGGGACAGCTCCCAGAATGCCTTGCCGCCCAAGCCCTCGGCCTCATCGTTGTTGGCCATGTTTCTCTCTAAATAGGAACAAAGTTTGGTCAAAAAGTTGGTTATTGTCAAGGAACTACATCATGGTCTCATCATTTAGGGTTTGTCGACATCGAGGCATCCTAAAAGCTAAGCTTTTATCATTGAGGGTTTTTCGACGCCGAGGCACCCTAAAAGCCTAAGCTTTCATCATTAGTCACAAGTACCCCGGCCCATGTGTTAGTCACAAGTACCCCATTTGTCCTATTTTTAGCAAAGTCATGCTAAAATTCACGGAAAATTTCAGCATGACCTTTGCTGAAAATAGGACATATGGAGTACCCGAATTTGCTGGAACGGAAGTTAATCGACATTCCAGCAAACTCAAGGGCCTCTCGGGTGGACAAGGCAAAAAAGGCCTTCATCACAACATGCAAAAAAGAGAGAGTCACGGACAGTGACATGATACATTTTCATAAAAGCTTGTGGAGCCTGGGGCATCTGAACATTAAGCCCGACTAATGTGCGCTTGTACCACGCCTTAGTATTCTGCAGGACTACACACTGTACCAAGAACTGATTGTTGCTGCTACTATTTATTGGACAGCAGTATCTTGCAGAACAAGAGATGCTAAGTTTTAAATCATATATTTGCATTCTTGTAAAGTTAATAATCACTGAAATAGGCATAAAGCTGTAGCGACCTTGCCCAAGTAAATCCAGTTATCTGTTTCTAGGAAAGAACATTGGTCATTGCAGTGTAAAACCTAAGAAACACAGCACTGACCTTAATCATATATACATATTTGACCAGACACATCAATCAGAGCAGCCTTGCAATATTATGTTCCAGTGCAGTAGAAAATTTACATCAGACTAATTAGGTCCATCTTCCTTTATTTGAGATAGTTAGCTGGAACTTATGAGTAAAACACAAGTCTAATACTAGCGAAAAAATCTAGCATCTTAACCATTAATTTGAGATAGTTTGGTTTGGTGGTTTCAGTTTCCATCCTGATTGGTGATGGTAGTTTGAGTTTGAGGTACCAGTTTAATCTCCAGATTCATCATAGCTTAAGAAAATGTTGTGCTAACTGCAAGTCAAACAGCATCTCAATCTCAATCTCAATCTCATCTCATCCAGAGGGGAGTGACAACCAAATCAACGGAAACAATTATGGTACCCATTAAACTAGGAGACAACATTCAGACGCCAGCAGCCATTAAACCAAATCAAGCAACCAAATCAATCAGGCCCTGTTTGATAGTAAAGTATTTTCTAAGTATTCTAAGAATACTGCAGTTTTTTCAAATATCATAGTTTTATTTACTGTGACCTATTTGGTTAGCACTAAATATTGTGTTATTAAACTAGAGTATTCTTAAAACTGTAGTAATTTCTCTGCATATAAATGAATCTGTTACAATTGATTCTTTTTAACACTCCATCTCTTGTTTGCAGCCTTCCAAACCGACAGACGAAGATTGCTTAACATGTGTGGATCATCTTTTTCTATCTTACTGCTACAGGTATGTTAAACGGGCAAAAATGCTCAAAACTGTTTTCACTTTGCTTATGTAAAGTACTTTCTATCTTCTTATATTTTCACCAGCTTTTATTGTAAGTATTTCCCCTGTGAATACTACTTATGTGGTTGTAGGCCACTAGGTTGTACTGTTCTTCTTTCTTGTATTGAGTATTTTCCCTGAAGATTTCAAACTTGAGGGAGTTTGCGTTAAATAAGCAGGCTCTTCTTTTGTGAAGTTTTCCACCTCCAGGGGGTTTGTGGTAAATAATTAGGACCTTTTTTGTGAAGATTTCCAACTCTTGGGGGTTTGCTAAAAATAAGTAGACCCTATCCTGTTGTAATTTAAAAGTCCAGGGTGTTGCATGTAAGTCAACACAGACCAGCAAGGCCAGGATGTTTGCTGAATCATATACCAAAAACAGTTAATGATCTTCTCTTTCCTGACAAAATCCAAAATAATGCTAAAGATTTTGGGTTTTGCTACAATTAAAGGCAGGGTTCCTCTCGTTAAGAAGGGTTTTGAGGAAAGCATGTTATTGTTTTTTTTGTCGTCTCCTTATAATAGTACGAGCCAACACCGAATTCAACTTGTTATACAGGATTCAACACCGGAAAGCATGGTATTGAGTTCAACTTGTTGTGTGTAGATTCCTATGGCCGTCAGGTTGAATGTCATGGAATGGATGGATGATGGTGCATACCAGAAACTGAGATGCAGCGAGGGGGAGAGGGGGAGAGGAGGAGGGGGAGCTCACGGGGGCGGTGGTGTGGACGGGGCGACGAGGTGGGGCGACGAGGTCCGGGTGGTGGTGGTGCGACGAGGTCCGGAAGGCGACGAGGTCCGGGTGGTGGTGGTGCTCCGGCGACGGTGGTGTTGACGGGGCGGCGTCCGGGCCACCGGCAACAAGGGCGGCGGCGAGATGGCGTCCAACGAGGTGGGGCAACAGGGAGAGCGGCGCCGAGGAGACGAGGACGACGGGGCGGCGTCGAGGCGGCGTCGGGGCGGCATCGAGGCGGCGGGGCAGCGGCGTCGGGAGAGGAGAGGGGAAGGGGATCGAGGGCGAGGGCGAGGGAGAGAGAGGCGATAGGCGAGGGCGAGGGAGAGAGAGGGGAAGGGGATCGAGGGCGAGGGCACAATACTAATGGCGCACCACCCCTCGGTGCGCCATAAGTACATACATACTAATGGCGCACCTCGACCTGGTGCGCCATTAGTATTTTTTTTATTTCTGCTCGAGCCAACAGGTTATCTTCCACCTGACCTGACCCACAACAAGTTCCCTCTACTAGCTCGACTGGTCAGTAGCCAGTTCTCACACCAGGAGGTCCTGGGTTCGATTCCCAGGCTCCACAATTTTTTTTATGCATTTAAAATGCTGTTTGATACTTATTTGAGTTTAAATATGTTCAAACTTGTTTAAATCATAACAGTAATATTTTTTCTATAAGACAGTAATAATTTTTTAAAAAATATCATCAAACAGTAATGCCGGTGGAGCGGGGGAGGGTGCGGGGGGT
>NC_041381.1:678349861-678379851 GCF_002162155.2 Triticum dicoccoides | reverse complement strand
GGGGGGGTCGGTGGCGGCAGTTGAGTAGGGGAATCGAGGGTGCGGGGGGTCGGCGGCGGCGGCCGGTGGACCGGGGGGTGCTCGGCGGCGAGGGGGACCGGATCTGGCGAGGTGGGATAGTGATCGAGATGGAGGGGGATCGAGATCGAGTGTCCATGAAATTTAAAAATATTCATGATAGTTCAAAAAGTGCCCATGAAATACAATCGAGAAATGAAGGCTACGATTTAAATACAATCGATCTTAGCTAGCTATCTGTTCACAATCTTCTTTCCCTTCTTTTTCGCAAATGGAGTTCTTCTGTGGAACGGGTGTCCTTTAGGTAGGGTGGTCCTGCTTCTTCTTGTGGTGTATGCTGCTACTTCATCATCGTCGTCATGTTCGATCCTCGGGTCACCGTACTTGTCGAAGTCTTGCTCATTGGCTACTCCATCCATTCCGATGATCTTCCTTTTGCCTCTCCTCACGACAACACGACAGGGCTTTGACGGGTCGGTAATGAAGAAGCATTGGTCAACTTGGGAAGCCAGTACCCGTGGCTCATTTTTCGCGGTGACGTTTGCGCCCGCGGTCTTGGATTTGGCTTCGGGTATAACCATGGTGGTGAAATACCGGTCTTCTTTTAGGACACTCTTCGCCCATCTGACACGGAACATCGGGACCTTCTCTCCAGCGTAGCTCAGCTCCCAGATCTCCTCGATCCTTCCGTAGTATCTGTCCTTGTCATTACCGGTGTAGGATTCCATTGTTACCCCGGAGTTCTGATAACCATCGCTCTTCATGTCCTTGGCCTCGGTGTAGAATGTGTAGCCGTTGATATCGTACGCCTCATAGGTCATCAGGTTGTGCTCGGCGCCCTGTGACAAGGCGAATATGAGTTGTTCTTCCGCGGAAGAATCCTCATGTAAAGGGTACGACAGAAGCTTCTTCTTGAACCAACGCGTGAAACATGAGTTGTGCTCTTTGATTATATCTCCTTCCGTCCTCCGTTGGCCTCGGTCATTGTACGTCTTCTTAATAAAGGTTTTGTGCTCTACCACCCAAGGATCGACCACGTCTATGTGTTGTAGCGCGACTAGGTTTTCTCTTTCAAAGTCGGCGAGTCGACCCTCTAAGTCGACATGCATTTCGCGGCGACCCTCACGGTGACCCCATCCAGCGAGCCTGCCGAGGTGCCTGTTGACGGGCAAACCAACGGGGTTCTCAATGTCTAGATAATTCGTGCAGTAGGAGATGCACTCTTCGGTCAGAAAGCCCCTGGCTATACTTCCCTCTGGACGTGACATGTTGCGAACGTATCCTTTGATGACACCATTCATCCTTTCAAACGGCATCATGCTGTGCAGGAACGTCGGCCGAAGTTGGATGATATCCTCCACTATATGGACCAGCAGATGCACCATAACGTCGAAGAATGCGGGCGGGAAGTACATCTCAAGCTCGCATAGTATCACCACGATCTCTTCCTGTAGCCTTCTGAGTTGCCTCACGCCAATCGACTCCCGAGAGATGACGTCGAAAAAGTTGCATAGGCCAAATAGCGTTTCACGGACGTGCGCGTCCATGATCCCACGGATTGCAACTGGAAGTATCTGCGTCATCAGCACGTGACAGTCGTGAGACTTCATCCCATTGAACTTCTGCTTCGTTGGGTCTAGGTATCTGCTTATCTTCCCCGCGTAACTGTAAGGAAGTTTTACTCCTAGGAGGCAGGTGAAAAACTGCTCGATCTCCTCCTGACTTAGAGTGAAGCACGCGGGAGGGTAGTCATTTCCGGTCTTCTTGGCCTTTTTGCCTTTGCGATGACTTACTGTGTCCTGCTTCGCCTCATCATCATCATCATTAGCGTGAAGCTCCTGCCTGATGCCCATTGATTTCAAGTCTGCCCTTGCTTTCGGCCCATCTTTGGTCCTCTCTGGCATGTTGAGCAGGGTACCAAGCAGACTCTCGCACACGTTCTTCGTGATATGCATGACATCAAGGCTGTGAGGCACACGGTGGATCTTCCAGTACGGCAAGTCCCAGAAAATAGACCTCGTTTTCCATACCTTCAGCAGCGGCTCTGGCGCCTTTCGCTTCTTTCCCGGCTCTGGCGCTTTTTGCTTCTTTCCCGGCAGTGGGCAGTCTTTCCAATTTTTCAACAGCTTGTCTATTTCCTCGCCGCTCCTCGTACACGGGCATTTTCGGGGTTCAGTTTCACCATCGAACAGATCCTTGCGTTTCCTCCACGGGTCATCATCGCGAAGCCACCTTTGATGTCCCATGAACACGGTTTTCGAAGACCCGGGATCTCTATCTAGCTGGCGATACGTTGTGTCATCCATGCACCTTACGCATCCAGAAAATCCGTGGACTACCTGCCCCGCGAGATATCTGTAACCGAGATAGTCGTGCACCGTCGTGAGCAGTACGGCTCTCATAGGGAAATATTCTTTCTCTGCGGCGTCCCACGTATTGGCTGGCATTTTCCACAGCGTGTCAAGCTCCTATTTCAGCAGCCCCAGATACAGATTGATGTCGTTCCCTGGTTGTTTCGCCCTTCAATTAGCATACTCATGTGAATGTACTTCCTCTTCATGCACAACCAGGGGGGAAGGTTGTACATCCACACAAACACAGGCCAGGTGCTATGTGCGCTTCTCTGGCTGCCAAACGGATAGACTCCATCGGTGCTCGCGCCCAGCACGATGTTCCTTGGATCCTTCCCAAATTCTGGGTCTTCGAAGTTCAACACTTGCCACTGGCTCGCATCCTTAGGGTGACTCAGCATCTTGTCTTTTTTATCTATCTCCGGATCATTTGCGTCATCTTCTCGCTTCTTCTCCTCCCTATCCGCGTGCCAACGCAGGAGCTTTGCTACCTTAGGGTCCGCGAAATACCGCTGCAGACGAGCAGTGATCGGAAAGTACCACACCACTTTTCGAGGAGCTTTCTTCCTCTTCTTGTATCGAGTGACGCCGCAAACCGGACATATGGTAGACTCCGCGTGCTCGTCCCGATAAATGATGCAATTGTTCATGCACACATGGTATTTCACGTGCGGTAAATCCAGAGGACACACGATTTTCTTAGCCTCCTCCAAACTGGTCGGGCACTTGTTCCCCTTGGGAAGACATTCGTGCCAGAATGACATGTTCTCGTCGAAGCATGCGTCGGTCATTTTGTGTTTTACCTTCATCTCCAGAGCCATGAGCGTTACTTTCAGGCGGGTATCCTCGGGCCTGCATCCTTCATACAATGGAGTAACCGCGTCTAACTCAAGTTGATCCATCTTGGCTTTCTCTCGGGCGGCAGCTCTTGCGTTATCCGTCTGCTTGAGAAGCAGCTCTTGAATATGAGGGTCCTGCACCCAGCCCATCGATGGTCCAGCGTCGTCTGCTCCGCCGGCATCATCATCTTCATGATCATGCCCATCGTCTCCTCCGGCATCTTCCTCATCATCATGTCCTGCATCTTCTACATGATGACTGTGTACAGCATCACCGTCGTGATCATCTCCTGGGGATTCTTCGTCTTCTCGCCCGCCCGAGCCGCGGTGGTTGTCTTGCTGCCCTTCCTCATTTCTTGCCCGGCCCCCATGGACGACTTCGTAGTCATCTTCATCACCTTGCCACCGATAGCCATCCATGAAACCACGCAAGAGCAGGTGGTCCCGCACCTTCCCGGAATCCGGGTCCGCAATAAGGCTCTTCAGCTTGCATCTTCGACACGGACATCCTATCTCCGTCTCGTTATTTTGAAGCATCTCGGCCTTCGCGGACCTCAAAAACCTATTCACGATGCCTTCGGTCATCGTGCGGACCATGGTCGCCTGCGGGGTAGAGCAAAACAATATTTTAGAACCAAGAAAAATTTTGGCATGACTTTCCCTAAAAATAGGACCAAAAAGAATGCTTAATGCCAAAATTCTCGCCGAAACGGAAATGAATCAACATTCTGGCAAAATATTGGCAACTATCGCATTTCAAATACTGGTACACCTCCAAACAGAAACACATATGCAACACCACAAACATATGCAACACCACGAACATACATAGATCTAGCTAGGCCATAAAAAGTGCATGTGCACATTGTTGTAGGGAGAACAACATAAATATAGCTTCCCCCCTTACTTACCTATCAAAACAAGGTAATTTAACCACTTGATTTGAATGAATCTATGGTGGCAATGAGGTGAAAAAGAGGAGGCACCCGAGACAAGGAGGAGGTGGAGAGAATGAAGTGGGGAGAAAGTGAGTGTGGGTAGGGGAGAGGCTGTCCAAAATATCTTGTTGCCGCCCACTTACTAATGGCGCACCAACTCTAAGTGCGCCATTAGTAATCCGCATTACTAATGGCGCACCTTCTGGTGGTGCGCCATTAGTAGTTTTGCAAAAAAAAATACTAATGGCGCACTGCTCCACAGTGCGCCATTACTAGTTTAAACTAGTAATGGCGCACGGCGGAGCAGTGCGCCATTAGTAGTTTTGCAAAAAAAGGAATAAAAAATATAATAAAAAAACAACATTAGTGGCGCACTTTCCGACAGGTGCGCCATTACTAGTTACAACTAGTAATGGCGCACTAAGTCTGGATGCGCCATTAGTATGTTTGGACAGGCGCACTAGTTCAAAAAAAATTGATACTAATGGTGCACCGCTTGTCTGGTGCGCCATTAGTGTCAATCCCATCTATAGCCCTTTTCTAGTAGTGGTTGGGCCAGGCCCATGTAGCTAGAGAAAATTCATAGAAAAAATATAGAGTAAAAAGGCTGAATTAATGGGCTCGGCCCATGTAAAACGCCGAATCGGACCGGGCTGATTCTTGTGCCACATCAGCTTGCCACGCTGGATGCCTACGTAGCCTGAGGAGGTTTCTAGTGACCAAAAATTTGGTCGTGGAACCAACGACCTTTTACATATCACAAAGAAGGTCACTAATTTCAGTTTACGACCGCCAGCTTTTGACCTTCTGTTTATGGTCACAAAAAGGTCGCAAATAAAAAACTATGATCTTTCAGCAGCCAATAGTGAGGGTCACAAGTTGACATATTTCTTGTAGTGTCCCATATAAATTGTACCTTTTGTCATTTCCTCACATATAATATGACTTCACTCTTCGAAATGCAGAAGCTTAGTAAAAGGTGGTGAGAGGAGTCTGCCACGGTCGCCGAGTGGCATCATTAGGGGTCTCCGTAGGTTAAATTATCCTGGACTGGTCACTTTGCTGAACGGTATCATTGAGCCAGCTTGGTCATGGGATCACTACAAACTTGCACCGGATTTCCTGGATATGCGTCAGAGGGTTTTTTATAACAGAGCCATGCGTGTGGTCCACGATTTCTGGGTAAGTCCTTTCAAACACCTAAATGTCAATACCAAAAGGTTTAAATTTGCCATAGTCATGATTTTACCCTTATCACATGTATGCATGTTTGTAGGATTTCTATACATGGGTTGAGGGTCAGAAGGATCGTGCAAATGTGGTGGTTGACAATATTGCCAAGAAACTAGTCCACGACATGCACTATGAGGAGCGCGTCCGGTTAGTGGTCAAGTATCACGCGGACTATCTCAACCATAGGACTTCCAAACAGGAGGCTCGAGGGACGCATCTTTCATGGGACAATTACTTCAAGGCAAGTGATGATGGATGCTTGTTATTCCCTACATTACGGCAAAATTAGAATCCTTACTAAGATGTATTTGTTTAATGTGGTGCGCTGACAAACGTCCGTGCTGGGAGAAGATCGTCGAACGGTGGACAGATCCAGGGTGGCAGGATGAACACAAAGTAATATCTGAACGGCGTAAGTTGATGGGGGGTCTAGGACACCGTCAAGGCAACCTCACCATCCCAGGTGTCGTCTCAAAACATGTAGGCAACCACATTCCTTTCTTTTCATCATGTTCTCTTTCATTTGTGAGCATTCCCTTGATTGTTTGGATTACTTTCTTTTGTAGAAAGAAGACACTGGCAAGGATATCACTTACTTCAAGGAATGGACCATCAAACGTACGAAAGACGACAAGGACAAGGACCCTCTCCACCCGGAGATGGACTGGATCAGCTCTAAAGCCTGGTTAGATGGAGAGAACTACACCAAAAAATTGAAGGAGACATACGGGCCTGACGTTTATCCTCACGTGCTACCGTTTGACCCTCTTGTGGTCATTGCCGCGGCAGGCGGTAGACCGAATAGCCAGATGTCGGTTCACCTCGATTCTGTCATAACGTCCTCCCTTCCGAGAGTCAACACGCTTCGTGCTATGAGTACTGTCTCTACTCCTATCATAGAGCGTCACGTACCACATTCCGTGAGCATTATTGAGGATATTCAGTTCAGTGCTTATTCATTGATCCTTCATGGTCCTTCTTCATTGATCCTTCTTCATTATTGAGGATATTTGCATTTCAACATGAATGACATTTGCATTGCCATATTGTAGACTCGACTGATTGACACCGAGAAAGAACGAGATGAAAACTGGGCCAAGCTGAAGGCACAAGATGATCTAGTGAAGTCTTTACAACATATGGTGGCCAATCTTTATTCCATGCAAGGCCGACCAATGCATGAGATGCCACCGACTCCAGAGTGCAACATTGTGAGTTTCATTCAAACTATTTCTATCACCATTTTCGGCGTTACCATATGCATTCATCTCACTATTGGGTCAATCCATCATAGCTCAACCCATCACAAAGGTCGAACAATGTTCCGGTAGTTCCACCTCAAGTTGGTGGAGTTGGGGCAGCAAAGGGAATGATGCCTTCTAATGTTGATGTTATCACTCCGGTTGATGGAGTTGGGGCAGCAAACGGAATGATGCCTTCTAATGTTGATGTTATCACTCCGCTCTCCAAAATCGTGTGAACTTCATGTTATGTTATGTTTGAAACTGTTCCTTGTATGTTGAGAACTCTTGCATCTTGAGACTTGTAAACTTGTGGTCTATTGCTTTTATGCACTATTGCTTTTATGTGGAATGTTTTTCAGAATCAATCATTGCTTCTTTTGTTCAATGATGCCTATATGTGACATGTTCTATGTGTGATGAACTATATGCTGTTGTTGTATATGTTTCGCTGCAGGAAAGAAACAGAAACAGGGAAAAAAGGCTCCTGGGCACACCATTGCCGAGGGCGGCTCTCGGCAATGATGTCAAACTGGACCAGAATGCACCCTTTACCGAGAGGCCTCTCGGTAAACGTATACCAAACAGTATAACCTGACACCTTTACCGAGAGGCCTCTCCGTAAAGGATAATAACCTGTAGCCCTCCTGGCAACTTTACCGAGAGGCCTCTCGGTAAAGGAAAAAGGATTGCCGACGGTGGCTCTCGACAAAGAATTTTCACGGCTTTTAGGAGAAGTGACGTGGTCCTCCCCTATTGGCTGAGTTTGCCGAGAGTCACGCTCGGCAAAGATAGTGTTTGCCGAGCGTGGCACTCGGCAAAGATGGCTCTCGGCCTGTTCGCCTGGTTCCACATGTCAGGAGCTGACACGTGTCAGCCACCTACTGGGTGGCTTTGCCGAGAGCAACTCTCGGCAAAGTTGGCCCTCGGCCTGTTCGCCTGGCCCCACATGTCAGGAGCTGACACGTGTCAGCCACCTACTGGGTGGCTTTGCCGAGAGCAGCTCTCGGCAAAGTTGGCCCTCGGCCTGTTCGCCTGGTCCCACATGTCAGGAGCTGACATGTGTCAGCCACCTACTGGGTGTCTTTGCCGAGAGTGGCACTCGACAAAGTTGGCCCTCGGCCTGTTCGCCTGGCCCCACATGTCAGGAGCTGACACGTGTCAACCACCTACTGGGTGGCTTTGCCGAGAGCAGCTCTCGGCAAAGTTGGCCCTCGGCCTGTTCGCCGGGTCCCACATGTTAGGAGCTGACACGTGTCAGCCACCTATTGGCTCTCTTTGCCGAGTGTGGCTCTCGGCAAAGAAGGCGCTCGGCCTGCTCCCCTGGTCCCATGTGTCAGGAACCGCCGTCACCGTCTGCTATCCGTTAGCTACTTTATTTTGCCGAGTGGTACTGTTTGGCTCTCGACAAAGTCTTTGCTGAGTGCCCGTGTTCTGGCTATCGGCAAACACCTGTTTTCCAAAGAGGTGTACGCCGGGTGGCTTTTGCCGAGGGTGACACTCGGCAAATGCTGCCGACGGTTTTCGGCCCTTTGCCGAGTGTCCGTGGCACTCGGCGTAGCCCAGAATTCCAGTAGTGTCTACATGTTTCTTGGTATTTCGCCTTTTATTTTTTGTTTGTGCGAGAGGACTTTGTTTGGCTGTGTCCATCTTAGTTATGCAGAGGTCGGGTGTAATGCTTAAACCTTTTAAGTAATAAAGTGCCCCTTTTCGACCTCAATGATCCTACATGGCACACCTAAGATAGCACCATTGTACATGCCCTAAGCAGTTTGGCTCATAGAGTTGATGGTGCTAGTCGTCATGTATGCCTGGTGGTAAGTGACGCCTAAAGAAAAAGAAATATACATAAATACCCCTGCATGCTATGCCTTAGAGTTAAAAAAACATCTTTATGCTAACGATAGTCATGCATAGCATGCTTTTCCCAGGAAGCAGACAAATACAGCAGTAACTGGTACGCTTATGCTCAACTGAAAACTTTGTTAACATCAGAGTATCCTATGTCCGTTGAGACTTGTACCTTTTAGGGCATGAGCAATGGTAGCAGCACCAGGTGATGCCCCAGTGCACTCCATCTCAGCGAGAGAAGACGAAACCACCGTTGTGACATTGATTACTCAACGCTAGCCACCCTTCTAGTGGGACCCATCCTCTATTATTTACTCAAACAAGGGGCACGGGCAGGGTCATCCTGGCCACTTTCTCTTGCTTTTCCCTCTTTCTCTCGCTTTTGTTAGCCAAGAGACGGGTTCTTCTGCAGGAGACCGCTTTGGTCTGCAAGCATCAAGTTCATATGAGCTGGACTGTAGAATCCGACGTGCATAGCTGGAGCATCTGACCAGAGTGGAGCGATGGCCATGCCCTTACTAGGTCTAGAATCCGTGGGTCTTGTACTTGGGGAAGGGGATGCGGCCGTGCTTGATGTCGTTGTTGACGTCATCGACAAGGAGTTGGATTCGCCTCACCGGTCAAGTGGTAACGGGCGGAATTGGAATCTAGGCCAGGGTGGTCTCCCTGGCATGGCGAGCGTCACAATGTTGGGGATTCAAAGCAAGATTTCTTTTCCCCTGAAAAGGAATTGGTGACCGCCCAGCTTTTTCCTCTTCACATAGGTTTATGTGGTGCCTCCTGTAGAGCAAGGGCGCCGCGGCGAATATGGCAAAAAAGGGCAATGGGAGCTCATAGCTAGGTATGTGTCATTTGTGTGTGATGCTAGCCTGTATTTGTTGTACTCAAGCTGTTAAATTTAGATGACAATGTGGCGGATGCTGCTTGGATTATTGAAGTATTATTAGTGTGTGAGACTGTGATTTGTGTGTCTATGTGCCCACTATAGTTGCTAATATGGTTTTATCTTGATTGATGTACTTGTCCTGCCTTGTTATCAATGAAGTTTAGTTTCGTCCTGTTACTTGTAGAGAAGAGTGTAATTTTTATGTCTGGAAACAATATGGAATCGCCATATGTCCATGTCTGTGTTCCATGATCTTCTATAATTGTTCAGCTTTGACTTGATATATACAGCCTGTTGTACTTGATTATACTGTACTTTGCAGTGTTGGAAATAATACTCCCAACTTCTTTTTGACGGAATCATGATCCTATCTTATAGCCAATCTCAAGGACTGTTCTTGATTTTACCGGCCATAATACCACCCTAGATTCAATTATGCTTAACAGTGAATATTGGTGGGCTCAGATGTCGATTATTCTGGCATTAGGTTCTTCCTGTGGTTCTTGAACAAAGTTTTGTGACCTCTCTTTTAGGAAGGTAGTGGTGACAAGGATTCTATGTGCTTTCTGGACCTGTGGAGTCCAAACTGAACATGGTGGCCAGCTAAACCAGATATTGGAGACAACAAAGATGAAGTTTTGCAGGTTCTTAAAGGTATGAAGAGGAATGCATCCCATGGACCAGATGGGCTTAATGTAGCCTTCTACCTCCCAGCTTGGAAGTGGATAGGAGAAGATGTAACTATATTAGTTAAAGATTTCTACACAAGGGGCAAGCCTCATCCTCAACTTAATAAAACCCACATTACTTTAATTTCGAAGAAAGATAATGCCAAAATCCCTCAAGATTTTAAGCCCATTAGTCGTTTAGAAAATCATCACAAAAACTTTAGCTAATACTCTAAATTTTCTTCCTGATTACATCCATGAGTCTTAGCAAGCTT
Source organism: Triticum dicoccoides (assembly GCF_002162155.2). NCBI lineage: Eukaryota > Viridiplantae > Streptophyta > Magnoliopsida > Poales > Poaceae > Triticum > Triticum dicoccoides. The sequence continues at coordinate 678,369,551 of NC_041381.1, read as the reverse complement.
TTGTTCAGGGTAGAAGTATTTCTAATAATATTATTGTTGCTCAATAAATCACCCACCCCTTTCTTCTTAACTCCTGGAAGCACAAAGCTTTTATTCCTAAAATTCATTTAGCCAAAGCTTTTGACATAATTGAGTGGTGCTTCATTAGGAGGGCTTTTCTACGTAAAGGGTTGCATGGTCATTTCATATATTTAATCATGGAATGCATTTCTTTGCCCACCTTTACTGTTAGCATTAATGGGCAACAATTTGGAAGCTTTAGGGGTTCCAGAGGCATCCGACAAGGCTACCCTTTGTCGATGTATCTCTTTATATTTGTAGTTAACGAGTTGCCACTTTCCATGCAGAAGGCTTTAAATGCCAGTCATTTGAGTAGTATCCATCTAGGGCTAGGTTGTCCCCCTATTCTCTCTCTGATGTTTGCTGATGGTCTGATTGTGTGTGGCATGGCAGATAATGCGGATGGCAAAATTATTTCTTCTATCATCAATTAGTTTAGTTCTTTTTCTGAGCAAATCCTAATTAGAATAAATCTGCCATACTTTTTAGTAAGTATACTGGCGAAAATCTGAGCAACCAAATTAAAACTATTTCCCCTTCTCCTAATATGGAGTTTAATACTACTCATCTTGGGCATCCTCTTATTCTTCCTGGTAAAAATAGGCATGCGGCTTATAATTTTATTATTGATAAATTTAAAAACAAACTTAATTGTTACAAGGCAAACATGTTGTCTCATGCAGGGAGGCTCACTCTTATTAAATCAGTTTTTGCTTCTCTCCCTATTTATTCCATGTCTAATATCATGTTAAATAAATCCACCATCAATAAACTCACTTCCATTATTAGAAAATTCTGGCAGACTTATATCGACAAGGACAATGATTCTAAACCTATTTACTTTAGAGCTTGGGATGATAATTGCAAACCTATGTTGTGGCCTAGGCATAACTGCATAAGAGATTTATATACGATGAATAAGTCCATTGTTTCTACAATGGCTTGGACAATTATTAAGAATCCCAATTCCAATTTTACTAAAATTTTCAAAGCCAAATATTTTCATAACTCTTCTATTTGGAAAGCCAATGTTTATGTTCCTAAATCTGCTTTCTTGTCCTCTATCCTCAAAATTCTTCCTTTGACTTGCAAGGATATTCAAACTCAAATTCCTACTGTAACTACTTGCATTTGGACTAGTCTTTGGTGCAAATATTGGGATAAAGTCTATGATTATCTGAACCCCAATTTAGATAGGCCTTGTCCCAAAATTGTGAGTGACCTTTGAAGACCCAATTGTAAAAGTTGGAATGACAATAAAATTAGCATATTCTTTGATAAGTATTTAAAAACAAAATTTTAGATCCTCCTATAATTAATGTTAAAATGGATGATACTTTATCCTGGACTCACACTTCTAATGTAGAATGCACCACAAAAAGTGCTTACAAAGCTTTGATCCAGGAAACCCAGTTCTGGTCCCAAGCCCCAAACCATGCTTGTTCAGAGCCTAAGATTTCTACCTTTAATCAGGTTTGCAAAAGCAAAAATTTGGCTCCTAGGGTCAAAAATTTTGCCTAAAGAATTTTAAGACGGGAACTAGCTATAGGAGTAAGAGGATCCAAGTATTCTACTCATATTAAAAAATAATGTTGTAGATGTGGTGATACTGAAACTTATCTTCATCTCTAGCTTCTTTAAATATAATATCTCATATGGTTCATATTAGGTCTCAAGTCCGATGAGTCAAATCCTACTTTATATCCCACTGATGTGATTCAAATGGCTCAGTCTTCTCATTATGTTGAATTAAATTTGATACTATTTTTACTCTTCTATGGGGTCTTTAGAAAGCTACGGATGATCTTCTTTTTAATAAGAAGAAGTGGAGTCCTATGCTTGTCTTCTGTGCTACCAAAAAACAATGCTTAATGCAGGATTAATAGAGGAGAATAGGAGACCAAAATAGGTTCCATCATCAATAATGATACATCTTACCAAGATCCAAACACAAGTCTCAATTTGCAGTTCTCTCGGCTTATAGTGATGCAACTTACAATCGGAAGATAGCAAAAGATGAAACTGGACATGGAATTTTTCTCAAAAATGATTCTAACAAGCTTACTATATTTGTTCAAACTTCTGCAAAAAATGTTTCTTCTATCTTGTGGGCTGAAGCACTAGGATTAACAAAAGTATCCGTTCTATATTAACATCAATTATATCTTGTGGGCTGAAGCACTAGGATTATTTTTCTGGATGAACTTATTAATCTAGTGCCTGGTGCCAAATAATGTTTTCTACTTGTTTTTGGGTTTACAGAAAAATAATATCTAGGAATCATAAAATATTCCAGTCATTTAATATGATTTTCCAGGAATGTATATGATTTTTGGGTGAAGGAATCAACACAAAATGATGCTCGAGGGCCCCACACGGGCAGGGACGCGACCACCCACTAGCTGCGCCATGGGCCCGTGTGAGCAGCCCTTAGTTTGGTTGAGCTCTTCTTTCACTGGAAGAAAGCTAATTTCCGGTGAAATATCCCCTCAAAATTTCAGCCCGATCGGATTTACGAGTATAAAAGAAATGGTGTTCGGCCAGAAAACAGTACCGAAAACAGAGAGAAACCATGGAGGAGAGATCCAATCTCGGAGGGGCTACCATCCTCCGGGAGCCATGGAGGCCAAGGTCAAGAGGTGGAAACCTTCTCCCATCTAGGGGGAATGCCTAGTAAGAAGAAGAAGGAGGGGAGCCTCTCCCCCTCTCTCTCGGTAGCGCTAGAGCGCCGCTGGGGGAATCATCATGACGACGATCATTTCCATCAACTTGGCCGCCGTCATCAACATCTTTCTCCCTCTCCGTGCAGCGGTGTACCATCTCTCACCCCACTATAATCTATACCCGAACATGGTGTTTAATGTTGTATATTATTATGCAATGATGTGTTGCATCTCTATTATGTCTGAGTAGTATTCTTTTATCCCAGTGGTTTAATTGTGATATGCTATGGTTGACATGAGTTGTATGGTATTATGGTGCTGTCCTATGGTGCCTGTCGTTTCGCACACACGTGTATGATTCACGCTGTAGGGTGTTGCAATATGTGATTAATTTGCTTATAGTAGGTTGCGGGAGTGATAGAAAGCTAAACTCCACTTCGTGAGTTGTTGCATATGGGATTAAAGGGGACATTATAACTTAATGTTATGATTGGGTTTTACCTTAATGAATCTTTGATATTTGCGGATGCTTGCTAGAGATTCATTCATAAGAACATATGCTTCAAGTACGGATAGTATGTTAGCTTAGGCCTCTCCCACATAAAAAAACTGCAATAATGGATTATCACTATCATTAAATATCCAATTACCCAAGGACAGTCCTTTCCTTTTTTTCAAAACCCTTTTCTTTATTATTCTTTTTATTAAAACAACACCTAAATCTTTATATTCTTGCAAAGCTATTGTTTTGTTCTCGCAAAGTAGTTTTATTTCTTGTTCTAGGTAAAGCAAACGTTAAGTTTGCGTAGAGTTGCATCGGCGATTGATAGAACTTGAGAGAATATTAATTCTACCTTTAGTTATTCGTTTGGTTCGACACTCTTACTTATTGAAAAGGCTACAACTGGTCCCCTGCACCTGTGGGTTATCAAAGCTGCAAGAGCAAGCAATTTATTGGAGAATCTAAGACATTGGAAGATCAGACATGTGCTTGCTAAATTTCCGAATTACTCTTCTCATCTAAGATCGTGCAATATCAAGTCCATTCCCAGGTCTAGGAATGGCTTTACTGATGAGCACATGGGTACATCATACACGACATTTCAGGAAAGTGCACAATTTAGTTGGAAAAGATTATTAAGCCGAATGAAGCAAAGACATGCCCAGGTGAATGCTAACTTAAGTTCTTACTATAATCATGAACACATGGCTGCGCCTTCAACTTTCTTGCTATTGACCGAACCTAGGTGCAACATGGAAGAAGGCCAATGACGTCGAGTCCGTGTAGAAACAATGTTTTAATGACAAAGAAACAAATTAGAAGCTCATGAAGAAACAAGTCTGTTGTCAGAGAAAACAATGTTCCGACTCTAGTAAAACGTTGTTTTACCCGAGTTTAGCCATCCACATTTTGTGAAAGACTTCCTGAAGCCCAAGCTCGTTGCTGAAGAAACAATGTTCGGACTTTGATGAAACAATGTTCATTCGGGGTCAAATGTTCGCATCTTCCCGGGAGATATCCAGAAGTTACCCCATTAAGTCTCAAAGCTGGTTTGTTTTCACACCTACCCTGGTTCCCAAGCTAGCTTCCATCACACCTATCCATGGGGGTTGTCCCTGGTTATATAACTCCATCTTCCCCATCCTCTAGGGAACTTTTCAGCCATAAAACCACATTAGCTACAAGCTTGTAGACTACTAAGATCCGAGAGGTCTTGCTACTGTTGCTCTTGTGGATTGACCAGATTCGCAAGAAGGAGCCACTGGTTCCCCCTAATTCGTGCTCTACGGTTTCAATCGTTTTGTGTGGGTTAGTCCCTGTTTGTCGTTCTGCGATTGTTCGGACAATGGGTTGGAGTTCTTGTAGCTCCGGTCAGGCATCCCCAATGTACGGGTTGAATCCAACCTTGGCAGGTATAAAGCTAGTTATCCCGATAAATTGCAGCTAGTTATCCATCCCGATTCGATCCTATGACGTGAAGATCGGGCCACCCTCGGGCGTGAACTCATTCAACGGGTTTGCACCTATCAATTACCCACACTCTAGCTAAAATAGCTTTTATTGAGAGATCTTCCTCTAGTCTTTCTATCTTATGCAAACAATCTTCTAATTTGAAGTCTAAGGAGGCTCTGGAATCAATCACCTTTTCGTTTGGAAAGTTGATTGTTGTACATTGTTGAGGGTTACATACAAATAAAATCTAAAACCCTCTTTGAGGGTTTATGTTGGCAAAAAAACATTCACCATTAAGAGCCTACCATGCATCATGACTCAAGTGTTGAGAACAAACACTCAACCTTTTTTGGATATCAATAATATACGTGAAATGCTCCATTCTAGGTCAAAATCTGAGAGTGCCTATTATGTAAATGGAAAACTTTTAATATGGCAGTTCAAAATTCACGAGAGACCTTGGGCTTTAGATCCAGACACATTAATGTGTATCAATTATACTTGTGATAATTCACCTTCAATCTAGATGCTCTAGAGAAAATATAAATTGGACCTTTCAACTTAGTGAGTTGTGTTGGACTAGCTTGTAAGTCTATTAGTGTATCATCTGCACATTGGAGTATAGTAAACTTTGTGCATGAAGAGAATCTGATAGGGGGCTGCAAAATGCACATGCCCATGACATCATTCAATATGGCCCGTAAAAAATCAGATGCCAATACAAATAGTAATTGAGAGAGCGGATCACACTGCCTTACTCCCCTTCCGCCTTTAAACAACTTCCTAGGAACAGTGTTTAACATGACAAAGATATATTACAAATCCTAGAGATAAGTCAGGAGATGGATTACAAATCCTATTCTACCAAATAGAGAGATATGCCAATATACTCTAACAGATAACACACAAGTTCATGAATGTAGACAAGAACCTACAACAACATAGGGACAGACTTCACCTTGGAAGTAAACTAATAATACTTTGTACATACAATAGACAACACTCATTTTCCTCCTGTTATTCAAACAAATGTTGGGTTGATTGCTTCCTAAGGGATGTAGTTTGTACAACTTTGTTCACTATCCACCACTGGAGTTTACACAGCTTCATCCTGAAAACATGAAAACACTTGGAGTGTAAGCATATCTGAACTCTGAAAAAAATTATAGATACTCAAATGGAAGGGACTTGTTCTTTCTTTCTTTTATTTTGTTCTATGTAGGCATGAGGTTAGGGGAATGTGTATCTAGATAGCACAAGATCTAGAAAAAAATCTATTAAAACAAATAGCCTTGTGCATTGAAAGCACGAGGGAGAAAGACTCATTTGATGGGCCTCTAGCGCCTTCTTCAAATTTCTTACGTTCATGCAACACTGGCACCTATTGGCTAGGCAACAGGATTGCGACCGGCTGGGGCAGATGTTGAACGCGCTACATGACACGGCTAGGTACCTCGCTCCACCGGTGATCCAACGATGTTGTGGCCACTTGGTGGTATTTTTTCCTGCTTTTCTTTTGTGTTTTCTTTGGGCATGCTTGTGTTGTTGCCCCACCAGACTTTTATTTTTTCGGCACCTTGCTACTCTTTGTATTGATTGGTTGGATGCTTTATTTATAAAGTAGGGGGAAAGCCTATTTAGAGAAATTCTTCAAGATCCATCAAAGTTTTTATTTTGGAAGTAAGGAAATTGTCTGATAGTGCTAAGATTAGACCACCGATAAATTGTGCCACGGTGGCTGCAATTAATGGCACGTACAGTGGCTGATAAGACAGTCTTATCTTAAATCCTGCATGTAGTTTAGATATGAAAATAAAACTATGTCTATAATGGTCATCTCTTAACCTTATTTTCAATAACTATAGCTTTTCCTAAAAACATGGTGAGACATATTGTGCTAAGAGATCATCTCTTAAATAAGAAAAGACAAACAATTCCTTATGATTTCTCTCCTCCACCTCAACGATCCTACATGGGTCTATATATTTCGATGGAACCTACATGGGAATGGTCAATTCTCAATGGAGTCTATGTATAGAGTGTTAATCCAGTCTGACGTGCCAGTTGATAATAATAAGAAGATCTGGAAGATGAAGATACCTCTTAAGAATAAATTCTTTGCATGGTATCTTCGTCGTGGAGCCATTCTTACTAAAGATAACCTTATTAAGAGAAATTGGCATGGAAGTCCGCAATGTGTTTTTTGTCATCATGATGAGACAATAAAACATTTGTTCTTCCATTGCAAATTGGCTTGTTCTATATGGTCAGTCATCCAGATAGCTTCTGGCTTGTATCCTCCTTGTAGTGTTGCTAATGTATTTGGCAACTGGTTACATGGGATTGATCACAAGTTTAGAACTCTTCTTAAGGTGGGAGCGCTTGCCGTTATTTGGTCGCTTTGGCTATGTAGAAATGATAAGGTTTTTAATGATAAAAGTACTTCTCTGATGCAGGTTATCTACAGATATACTGGGACTCTTCGTTTATGGTCCTCTCTACAACGCGTGGAGAATCGAGACCTGTTTACGAAGGTGTGTACATGATTGGAGGATACGGCGAGAGATACTTTTACCCAACATGGGTGGCAGCATGATCTTAGGATTGGTCCACCTCCGCTTTAGGCGTTATACTATCTCTACATGTTTCTTGGTATTTCGCCTTTTTGTTTTTCGTTTGTGCAAGAGGACTTTCTTTGGCTGTGTGTGCATCTTAATTATGCAGAGGCCGGGTGTAATGCTTAAACTTTTTAAGTAATAAAGCGCCCCTTTCGACCTCAACGATCCTACGTGTCACACCTAAGATAGCATCATTGTACATGCCCTAAGCAGTTTGGCTCATAGAGTTGATGGTGCCAGTCGTCATGTATGTATGGTGGTAAGTGACGCCTAAAGAAAACAAATATATACATAAATACCCCTGCATGCTATGCCTTAGAGTTAAAAAAACATCTTTATGCTAACGACAGTCATGCTCATGCATAGCATGCTTTTCCCAGGAAGCAGACAAATACAGCAATAACTGGTACGCTTATGCTCAACTAAAAACTTTGTTAACATCAGAGTATCCTATGTCCGTTGAGACATATACCTTTTACAAGGTCTAGAATCCGTGGTTCTTGTACTTGGGGAAGGGGATGCGGCCGTGCTTGATGTTGTTGACGTCGTCGGCGAGGAGGTGGATTTGCCTCGCCGGTCAAGTGGTAAGGGACCGAATTGGAATCTAGGCCAGGGTGGTCTCCCTGGCATGGCGAGGGTCGCAATGCTGGGGATTCAAAGCGAGCTTTTTCCTTTGGTTCTTGAACAAAGTTTAGCGACTTCTCTTTTAGGAAGGAGGAAGGTAGCGGTGAGCCGGTGACAAGGATTCGGTGTGCTTTCTGAACCTGTGGAGTCCAAACAGAACATGGTGGCCAGCTAAACCAGATATTGGAGACGACAAATTGCTACAGGTACAACTTCTTACAAATAACACAAACACATGAGTTTACATGACATTTTATTTGACGACTTGGTTCCACGGGATAATTAACAACATGCAGTTCATGAATGTAGACGAGAATCTAATTAACAGACTTAACCTTGGACAGGGCCTAACAATACTTTGTCCACACAATAGACAATACTCCATTCCTTCCTTGTTATTCTAACCAATGCTGGATACCCTTGCTTCCTCTTAGAACATCGGCCCATTCTTAAGAGATCTAGTTTGTACAACTTTGTTCACTGTCCACTCGGGCTTACACTGCTTCATCGATCCTGAAAATATGAGAAGACACTTGCGCTGTAAGCATATCTGAACTCTGAACACAAATACTCAAACAGAAGAGACTTGTTTTGTTCTAGCTAGACCACCAGAAACTGTACTTTTCCTAGCTTTTTCTTTGGAAGTAGGGAATTTTTTTGTCTGATTGTGCTAACATTAAACCACTGATAAATTGGGCTAGGGTGGCTGCAATTAAGCAGTTTGGCTTATAGAGAGTTAGTTCATGGTGCGAGTCGTCATGCATGCATGGTGGTAAAGAAAAACAAATGTACATAAATACCCTGCATGTTGTGCCTTTTGAGTTAAAGCATCTATGCTAACGACACAGTCCCAGCAAGCTGACAAATACAGCAGTAATTGGTATGCTTTATTACTATGTTCAACTGAAAACTTGTTAGAAGCAAAGCATCCTATGTCTGTTGAGCATTATACCTTTTATTAGGTCCAGAAGCCCTGGGTCTTGTACTTGGGGAAGGGGATGCGGCCGTGCTCGATGCTGTCGACGTCGTCGATGAGGAGCTGGAAGTGGCGGCGCACCTCCTCGGCGGACTTGGTGCCCCCCATGGCGCTGGCCACCTTCTCCCAGAGGTTGGGGGCGCTCACGCCATAGTAGGCGAGCGCCTCCTCGAACATCTTGTTCTCCTTCTTGCTCCACTCCGAGTCGGAGCTCGGGGAGGTGCTCCGAGACGACGACCCGGAAGACATCTTCAGGTGAGATGTGGTGTACTCGGGGGGCTAGCTCCTGGAAGTGAGGAAGCCCCTTGCTCTTGTAGAAGCACTGGTGGTTTGGTTTTGTGTCTCTCTTTGCTATGAGGGCTGCTATTTATAGGCCCTGGGAGGCTGGGAGCGTGCCATGTCTCTCTCTGGCTGTGTGTTAAAAGGTGGCTGAGGAGAGGACAACCAGGTTGGTTCTCGCAGGTTTTCTGAGCTAGGTATCAGACATGAACAATTTAAGTGACAGCCTGTTTGAGCAATTAAGCCTTTTGGGTCCATTCGCGCATGCTGACGTCATCTCGAGTTGTATCCAACACTACACACATTAACTTAAACTGAATTAACTCATAACTCTTGAATGCGTAGTATCTAAACGGTTTGATGTAAATGACAATTTGATTTATTTATCTTTTTTCTTGAATAATTTCTTGATGTAATTTCCTGGCTAAGCTGCATCTCAGAGGGAAATTAAATCTTTTTTTTTCGAAATGTTTTTTTTTCTGTGCGTATTCTGGCCCTAGCTTGCTATTCCTCACTATTCATTATACTGTATTTGTTTCTCCCATGCCTTGTAAATGAATCTGTACTGTTTTTGAACTTGAACTTGAAATTCTACATGTCTATCGAAAACCATCTCTTTTCTTCAACATCCTATAATTCTTTTTGAGAATTTTTCAAATCTTCAAAACATATATAGTCTGTCAGCTATAGATGGAGGTGACCCTGGGCAGGGTGTGGGCACCCCAGGTCTGCGTGGCCAGCATGCATGTGGCACCGCAGCCACTGACATATGGCAATGTGGTGCGACCTCTCCTTCCACCAATTGTTTGCATGCATTTGACAACTGTTCATCCATTCACCAGGGCAGCAGTTAGCCTGTTACCACTCACTGGCGATGACACTCACCGGCGATGACACATGTAAATGTGCGGCGAGTGTTCATCAGTTTCACAAGGGGAAAGAAAAAAAGTAAGTGCTCTGGAATCTGGATGTATGCACTCTCAAGCCATTGGTTCCAGCTCAGCTCAGTTACTACACTAGCTAGCTAGCTGTAGCTGGCCTTGCTCCAAGTAGAAACCTGTCATGTCTTTGGAGCTTTGCACATGTTGCTTGCCTCTCCCCTCAACTCAAGTTTAGTAGAAGGTCACATCGATCACATGCCTAGATCTCATCAAGGTTGTAGACTTGTAGTGTCCAAGTTTCAACTTCTCCGCCATGGCATGGGCACGTTGTAAGCCAGCTTTGTTGTGAACAATTTTCAGCGTCGAACTTGTGCTTGTTTCGTAATCAAGTTCCGTGTTAAATTCACGTGTTCAGTACGTCAATCGCCATTCCTTTTTTCTTGGTATTCATTTTTCGAATACATACCTGGCCACATCTTCTACATGGTTCCAAATTCAACATTTTTGGCACACATTGCTAGCTGCCGTAGCAAGCATGGATACAGGCTGCGTGCTCTGCTCACATCACCAACGGAAGCATCCATCTCTGCATGCATGGCAATGTCTCAGCCGTGTGATCCTGACGTTGATGATGGGTCGGTAGAGAGTCTCGTAAAGCGTGCACATCAGCCAGTAGGCTGCAAGGCGCCCACAGGAGAGGAGGAGGAGGAGGATACGTGCTCTTCTGAACAGAGCTGCCAAGGTGCGCATACCCAAAAACGTCTCATCTCCATTAGTTTCTGAAACCCCTATGATCCGATGCTACCGCCAAGCATGTCATGCATGCACCCTCATGGCCTATCTGAGCTAATCACCATTTCATCTAAAAGTAGTTCTACCATATGTCCCAAAAAACTGTGAATTAAAGCATGGATGAAGTATCTCTGGATCTTTTATTACATTATTGGCGATATAGTATCCTAGATTTTTTTTCTAACAGTGAGTCAGCGATAGAGAAATCTTTTATAAGTGATAGAGAAATCGTCTAAAGAAATATTTTTGCATTGTTTAGAAAGGGGTATCGGAATTCACACACGGTGTTTTGTTTGACCATGCATTAGTTTTTTTTTTTTTTGAGAAGAACTCGCCAAGCTTTTTATTCCAAAGCAATGTTCATAGGTACAACTGTTAGGTCATGAGGAGTTCCCAACCACACATGTCTACCTAATTGCAGGTTACAAGAGAACTTGGCGAGCTTATGAGCCTCAAAGTTATAGTTTCTACGCTCATGAATGAAATTACAAAACTGAAAACCACTTTTACGACCTATTATTTCATGTACTATAGCAGCATGGGGTCCTCCCGTCCCATTGTTGATGTCATCAATCACTCCCTGACTGTCACCCGCCACCGTGATCTTATGCAGATTAAGATCCTCCGCAAGTGATAGAGCTTCCCTGCAGGCGAATGTCTCGAGCATCACCGGGTCAGTCACACCAAGATACACCATCGATGAGGACCCAAGGTAAAGTCCTTGACTGTCTCTACATATTGCCGAAACTGCTCCTCCTCTTCTGTGACGAGCGACCGCACCATCAACATTCATCTTCATACAGTCTTGGGGCGGCGCGAGCCATCTTTCCTCTGTGGGTCGAGGAGATCGGCCGACTCCAGAAGACCTCACATTCGGCCTTTGTAGATGTTGCAGCTCATGTAAGCAGGAGTCCACAAAGGCGATGGTTTCTATCAGGCTCTGAAATATTGCCTCATGTATTGCTTTCCGCCGAACATACCAAACTGACCACAATGTTACCACCATTCTTGTGAACAGGTCATGGCTTAGTGTAGCATGCATCTCGAACATCCAGTGCTTGGCGTTCGTTTCTTCATTGGAAGTCATCTGAGCCACAAGTTGATGGTCTGAGAGAGCCCAAATACAGCGTGACATGGTACATGAAAGTAGTGCATGCCTCCAAGAGTCCTCGCAGCCGCATAAGGGACATGCATCTTGGACGGACATGTTTCGCTTGCGTAGAACATCCGTGGTTGGAAGCGAATGCCTTGCTAGTCTCCACATGAACAGTCACTTTGGATGGCACTGTCAAGTTCCATAGTGATGTCCAGGTTTTTCCTTCAGCTTGTTCGTTTGATGTTCCACTCCGTCCCTCGAGCCAACTCTCTCGCTGAAGTTTTGTTTTGATCATAAATTTATACGCCGAGCTCACCGAGAATCTGCCTTTGCTGTCCGGTGCCCACGACCAGAAATCTTCAGTGTTTCTAGTAGATACCGGAATCCGCAAGATCGCCTCTGCATCAATGGGTAAAAATAAAGAGCGGACCAGCCCCACATTCCAGGATGCACTGGCTGGCTGTAGCAGGTCCGAAACCCTCTCAGGAGGATTTGGAATGAGCCAGGTTATTGGCCTTGGCGTTGTTTCTTTGGGGAATGAGCCAGGTTATCATGACCATGCATTAGTTTAGGGAGCACCATTCATCCGTTTGGGATAGAAAAAGCGCAGGGATGTGGGCTTAGAGTAAACCTGATCATTCCATGGGCTGGGTCGGGTTTGGGCCGAGCTTGGCAAAGCCGGAAGAAAAAAATCCCAAGCCTGAGCCCAGCCCAGCCTGAAACACATGGACAGTGACATTCTTTATTAAATCATTCATATTCAGGATATTATATTAATTTTTATACCTATATTTTGAATAAAATATTTATATGAACATTTTGTGCTTTATTCGGGCTTTTGACCAGGCTTCAAGTAAGAAAATGGAGCCCGAGCCCAGCCGAATGTCGGGCTTCGGGTTCAGCTCTCCGGGCCGGGTTGTCCATCAATAGGTTTAGCTTAGAGTCTCCATTCTTTACATGTCGCACAAATGATCTCCGCCACCCGGTCGACCAACAGATTCCAAAGAGGGAGATGAACAACCTCTGGGTCCGGGGACCGAAGGAATATATCTATCTTTCCGTTTCCAACGGTCTTGGAAAGGAGATTGACAAAATTCCATCCTGCTCCTGGCTCCTTGCTTGCTGCTTGCTCAAGGAGTCATAGGAGGCTCGGGTTTGCATCGGACGCAACTCGCGTCGGGTTTGATTCTTGCGGGCGTGTGGACCGGTCCATCACCCATCCACCGGAGATCTCTTCACTGGAATCATATTTGCGTAAAAGCCATGGGAAAGATGCAGGATTCCCCGTCAAATTTTGAACAATTGGAGCAAAAATGCTTTTCAGGAAGATGCTAGCCCGTGTAAATAAACCAGCAAAATGCGTACTTATTTCATGTAGTATTTCTGCAAGTATTTCCTATTGTTCCACGGTCATGCATGCAGGGGTTATGAGACTGGATTTTCTACCCTCGGGTGTACTCCACCCGAGTTAGTAAAAAAATTGAAAACAGTTATCAAACAAAATATAAAAAATCTGAAATTTTATGACATCAAGCTTTGTCAATTTGTTGAGTTTTTTTTTTGCAGAATTTCATCCAAAATAACATCTGAGGAGGTCTCACCAAAAATAACAAAATCGCTGCTCAAAGTTTTTTGCACTTTTTGAGCAGCGATTTTTTTTCTTGAGAGCCCCTGGACGTTTTTTTGATGAACTTTTGCAAGAACCTTGAACATATGGTAAAGTTTGATGCCACAAAATTTCAATTTTTTGCTAACTTGGGTTTAGTACACCCGAGGGTTCCCACTACTTTCCGATGGGTTATTAACTCCCAAATAGCAGTATGACAAGAATTGCAGGTTATCACAAGCGTGGTCCTGTATTTTTAAACATGATAATATCTGATATATGATTTAAAAAAATCAAATATGCTATTTGGGATTTCTAATTACTCCCGCGGAGTGAAAACTGAAGCTTGGTTTGTTTTGAACGTGTTGCTTCTGGGCAAGTTTGAGTGACTAGAATGTCATCCCTCTCGAGTGAAAGGGTAGATAAAAGGAGCGGAGGGGGCATCACATATTGTGTGGCATTTATATCTTATCTTGTACACAAGAACTAACTTTATATCTGCATGTATGTCTTTTATTTTTGGCAAAGAAAAAAAATCAGTTGGTAACATGCATGTTTTTGCGGTCATTTTCTTTGGGTGTTTTTCTGCTTCCTACAGGAAGGCATTTGCTCTTGCATGTTTTGCCAGTATTCTCTAAGGCAGGCCATCACAATACAGTTCATGTGCGTTAGTAAAACATAACTTTATCCTACATACAATCCGCACTATCTTAGCGCTTTCTTCTTGACGAAAATGATGACGCGCTACAGCCTAGTGGGCGTGGTGTGTTTGAGGAAAACAAAATCAGTGACCCGTACCCACTGAAACAGGCGACATAGATCTTTCCCTCCTTGCCTGCAGTTTGATCTTGGGCGAACATTTTGTTATAAACTTGTTGCAATATTATAATTCAGTGCCGGCCTCCGGAAAATCGGAGATCCTTAGTTTGACCACAAAGTATTGTCTCCAAGTGAGAAGGTAGATAACATAAAAGGCATCTCACATTGTGCGCAATATTTACATTAGCTTGTACGGAGAAACCAACTTTCTATCTACACTGTATGTTTCGATTCTTATATTTAGTCTTTCAGAAAAGCCACCTGATTTTATTTTTATTTTTTTTGCAAAACAACCACGCTGAATTTGTAAGTACAAACATCATCTATCATCTATCTTCACAAAAGAAGCAAAGTGGGAATGCTTTTGGGCTCTGTCTAAGCCATCATTAGTCGGTGCACTAGTAGATAAACCACCATTAGTCCCGGTTGGTAAGGGCCTTTTGTCCCGGTTCCTGAACCGGGACTAAAGGGTCGTTACTAATGCCCTGGCCCTTTAGTCCCGGTTCAGTCCAGAACCGGGACAGATGGGCCTCCACGTGGCCGGTGCGCCGAGCCCACGCAGGAGGGCCTTTGGTTCCGGTTGATGGCACCAACCGGGACCAATAGGCATCCACGCGTCAGCATTTCAGGGGCTGTGGTTTTTGTTTTATTTTATTTTTTTGAAAGGGGGGTGTTTGAGGATTTTGGGGGGTTAATTTAGGTGTTCCATATATTGTGTTAGCTAGCTAATTAATAGAGAGAAGTGTCATTTCTTATGTCCGTGCTTGATCGACGCTACGTACTATACATAGAGAGGCCCTCGACACGCTAGCTAGTAAGAAAATGAAGGAAACCATTAAGTACAGAAGTTCGTCATGCATACCGAGAGAAGTGAACGATCGACCTCTCCTTCTCCGAGAGATTGGTCGAACAACAAGTTTTCGTATTATCTATCCGACGCTACTGGCTACATACATATACAATATGTAAGATCTCTTACAATCCCCTAGCATTTGAAATCAACTTCCACATTGTATTCTCCGGCTTTATTGATGACGTGGTCAAGAAAGAATCCCGCCAATTCCTCTTGAATTGCTTTCATGCGATCTTGTGGTAGGAGTTCATTCCGCATCTGCCACGTCTAATTTGAAGAAGGGGGTTAATACATATATATATGAATGAAACTCAACAGAAATGATGGTGTAATAAAATGAAATTGTAAATATTATTGCTTACGCACTTCATATTGTCTTTTAGAGTAGCCCCGCTTATTTTTCAAAGTCGCGTTGTAGATGAACTCGCACACGTAGTATCCACAGAAATTATTCCCTTGTTCCTGCCACAAGCATTTTACGAGAAATAGAGGTCAATCAAACTGATAATGAAGCATTATAAATGGCATTGATGAAAGTATAGCTATAGAATCATCGGGAGATGCACGCAACTAGCTAGCTAGTAGTACTTATTTTCGGGTATGTATATCGCAGCTCCTTCGGCAGTCCCGGAGCTTCTGCGGTGAACTGTTTCCAAACCCTGCAAGACAAAGAAAATAATTATTATTACTTGAGATATCAGGAAATGAACAAAAAGTTGCCGATATGGTGCGATGATGATCGATTGAACTTACTTGTTGAGCAATTTAGTCATGTCCGCATAGGTTTCGGAATCTTTTCGTCTCGAGTCTAAGACGGTTACTAGTCCCCGCTCAAGCTTAATCTCCAGCAGAACATAGTGGAAGCTGCTCACGCATGCATAACTCATCAATTACATTACTATAACCTTGCTCGAGTAATAAGGGAAACCGAATATGCACATGACAGTAGCACTCACTTGAAGTTGTAAGGAAAGAGTATGGTATCTTTGTTTTGATTTTTGATCAATGATTGTAGCAAGTTGGCCTCAGCCTCTTCGACATGCTTTTTAACCTGAATTTCATCTATGATATTTGTGTTAATCAACCCAATATCATACATTTCTTGTTTTCTGCACTCGGCGATCTTTAATCTGCATAATATAGTGAGGATAATTAATTATAAATACATGCAATGAAAGAGCTGAGCTATATATAGAGACTTAATGACAGAAATAGTACTCACAGACAGTAGCAAAAGACCGTTAATTTATCGAGGGCCTTTTGATTGAAGAACTCGAAGAACTCCTCAAATGGAACAGTCAACAGATCAGTTCCAATGAGGTCGTGATCCTCTTTAATTCTCAGATACAAAGTATTCGTCCCCCCAGACTCTCTGCAGGTTTTCATGTACCAATTATGGAATCTTCGCATCATCGTTGTTAGAGATTTTTCATCTTTGACGAGAGGCTTCCCGTACTCGTATCTGTGTTCGTCCACCTCCATGAAATCAAAATTTACATCGTCAGGCAAGTAATCTGCAAGATTGCTATAACTGGGCACCGTCCCCGGAGCATTAGCGACGATGTCGCTAGACACATTGAGCGGGGGGCACGATTGGTTCGCTTGTTCGCCGAGCTGGGCAATTTTTTCCCAGCTGCTCGTCGTTCTTTTAACCTTTGATCACTGACAGTAGTTCCCGACCGCGACGCTTCTTGATATGCCTTTGAGTAATGCGCTCATAGTTGGTTTTCGGCGGAGACTTTGGTGGTTTCCTCATGGCATCAATAGTGCGCTTTGCTTTCACCGGATCTACCTTCTCCTCCGGAGGTGGATGTCTCTGCGCTTTCAACCCTTCAAAGAAGTCCTTCACTTCGGTCCGCACGATCTTCGCGTTTTCCTCCTCGGTCCTCTCGTACGGTAACTTCTCTAGAGGCTTGAGAGGTGGACCCTATCTGTATTGCCTCCCGCCTATGGCTGTACTGCTAGACGCCGGAGCAGACGGAGCGGCTGCGGCTATCTTCTTTCGTGCTTGCTTACGAGGTGGAGGAGAAGGACTACGACGTGCCGGAGCAGCCGGGGCGGCGGCGGGTCTCTTCTGCCCTTGCTGGCGAGGCGGAGAAGGAGGAGGCTGCTGGCTGCTCGGGCACGCCGGCGCAGGCGGAGAAGGAGGCGGAGTGCCGTCACGCGCCGGAGAAGGAGGCCGAGTGTCCTGATCGTCACTCGCCGGAGGAGGAGGCGATGGAGGTGGCGGAGTGCCCTGACTCGCCGGAGGAGGAGGAGGAGGCGGAGGCGTCCAGTTCGGAAGGTTGATGAGCTCCTTCCGCCATAGGCATGGAGTCTTCAGAGCAGAACCCAGCCTAGTCTCCCCTTCACCGGTAGGGTGGTCAAGCTGGAGGTCCTCAAATTCCTCCGTTATTTCATCCACCATCACCCTAGCATATCCTTCTGGAATCGGCCGACAGTGAAAAGTTGCGCCGGGTTCAGTAGGATAAACAGAGCCAACAGCCGCCTTGACCTTCAAATTCATCCATTGCGTCATAATGTGGCAATTTTGAGACTCCGTGATAGCATCCACGGGATAGCTGGCAGGAGCCGTCAAGACATGCTCCGGCTGAAGCAGCTTGGTGGAAGCCACGCTGCTTCTCCGCTGAGATGGCGGGGTAGCTTCGGGGGAAGCTTCGGCAGTTCGTTTGCTGCGATTTGCTTCTCGTTTCTCTATCGCTTGTACCCTTGCGTGCAGCGCCTGCAGTTGGGTCTGCTGCACTTTTTTCCTCCTCTCCTGGCATTTGTAACCGCCTGCGTCCGGAAAACCAGCATTCCATGGAACGGAGCCTGGCGTGCCTCGTGTCCGTCCAGGGTGCTCAGGATTCCCGAGGGCCATTGTGAGCTCGTCGTTCTCTCTGTCTGGAAGGAACGTCTCTTGCTGCGCTGCATCGATATAGTGTCGAAGCCTCTTGACTGGTATTTCCAATTGCTCGTCCGTCCAAATGCACTTCCCTGATACAGGGTCCAAGGTTCCGCCAGCCCCGAAGAACCAAGTCCGGCAACGGTCTGGCCAGTTCATTGTCTCTGGTCCGATCCCTTTAGCAACCAGATCATTCTCAGCCTTGGCCCACTTAGGCCGGGCTTTGAGGTAGCCACCTGACCCCGTGCGATGGTGAAGCTTCTTCTTCGCAGCATTTTGCTTGTTTGTCGCCGACATCTTCTTACTCTTTTCCGATGTCTTGTGGGCCACAAATGCGGGCCAGTGATCTCTGATCTTCTCATATTTGCCCTTGAATTCTGGTGTCTCTTTTTTGTCGAGAAACGTATTCAGGTGTTTCTTCCACCTCCTGAATAGGTGTGCCATCTTCTTAAGAGCAAAAGACATGATTAATTGCTCTTTAATTGGCTTCTCCGGATCATCCTCTAGCGGTAGGGTGAAATTTGACTTCACCTCAGTCCAAAGATCATTTTTCTGCATATCATTGACATAAGACACCTCAGGGTCTTCGTTCTTAGGCTTATACCATTGGTGGATGCCGATTGGGATCTTGTCCCTAACCAGAACCCCGCACTGAGCAACAAATGCATTCTTTGTCCAGATGGGTTCAATCGGTTGGCCGTCGCGCGCGATTGCTATGACCTCAAACCTTTCATCCGAACTCAACCTTTTCTTCGGGCCCCGTCTCTTTACCGAAGTTGTGCTCGATCCGGAGGGCTAGAAAAAAGAACAAAGACGAGAGTTAATTAATATGTGTACATACCAAAACAATGAATGCATCAATTAGCTAGTCAGCACAGGCTTAACTAATATATATACCTGGACGGACTCGGTTCGGTCACCGTAGCCGTCATCACGGTCTCCTTGCACCGTCATTGGGTCACCGGAGCCGTCCTCACGTCTCCTTGTTGCACCGGCATTGGGTCACCAGAGCCATCATAATCATAGCCAGCTGCTTCTTCACCCTCTCCTTCCAGACCATCGGTGTCGTTGAGAAACAACGAGCAAACGGCATCACTTCCTTGTGCGATTATGTCCCCCAACAACGCTTCTTGTGCTTCGTCTCGGGGGGTGTCCATGGTTTCTACAAATTTTCACAACATGGCAATTATTATTCAAACATGACAGATGGATATATGAGCTAGTGGCAAACGTAGAACTAGCTAGCTAATCACAGTAAGGAATCATATTAATTAGTGGCCTCGACACTGCTTCTCTAGGGTTTGGGGTGGCCTCGACAACGCTTCAAGGGGGTAATATCGACAACGACGAGATACATACACGGGAAAATAATGTTATCGGGGAGGGGGTATATCGACCCCCCCCCACATGTTTAAGTTATCGGGAGGGGGTATATCGACAACGACGACATACGTACATGGGAAAATAATATTATCGGGGAGGGGGTATATCGACCCCCCCCCACGTGTTGAAGTTATCGGGAGGGGGTATATCGACCCCCCCCCACGTGTTGAAGTTATCGGGAGGGGTTTATATCGACAAGGAC
>NC_041381.1:678348352-678349331 GCF_002162155.2 Triticum dicoccoides | reverse complement strand
GAGAGAGTTAGGAACCGGAGGGGGACTCCTTCCCCTCATGTCTGATGAGTTTTTACTCCCTCCCTCCCATGAAACATTCATCGAACAAACTTAATACGAGTTTTAACAGAAAACATTCATCGAACTAAATTACAACAGAAAAAATTTACTAACCTAAAATGCACAAAAATGCTCGAAGAAGAAGAAATAGACTAACCTAAAATTTACTAACCTAAAATGCACTAACAACAACTAACCTAAAATTCACTATTAATCAACTAACCTAAAATGCACTAACCTAAATCAACTAACTCAACATATGAAGAAGGAAATGCTATCGGAGAGGGGGTATATCGACCCCCCTCATGTATCCACATACATACATCTATACATACATACATCCATCTATGGATCATCATTGGAAAAATGCATCATCCATGGATCATCATTTCTCATATATATCCATCTATAGCCACATACACATATAAATGGAAAAAATGCTATGAAAAAAATACATATATGAAAAAAAATACATATATACTTGGTAAATATTCTATGAACATCATTTCTCATATATATGAATGCATACATCCATGGATCATCATTGCTCATATATCCATAGTCATATATAAAACTTTCAATATATGAACAAAAAACTTTCTATGAACAAAAAAACATTTTTGACATATTTAGCATATTCTAAATTTTCTTAACTCTTTTACAACCAGAAAAATTACTCTAACTTCATGAAAGTACCCACACTCCATTTCACCAAAAAGCTTCTGATCCATAGTTCAAAATTTTCAATTTTCATTCAAATAAAATTTGAATCAGATTCAAATTACTTTCTGAAAACATATTCTAAACCACTCCAAAAATTCCGAAATTTTGCCTCTCCTCTCCTTCTGCTCTTCTCTGCTTCTCCTCTCCTCTCCTTCTCTCCTTCTGCTCTTCAATCTGTCGGGGCCGGCGGCGACCATGGAGCAGGGGCAGAGAAAGG
>NC_041381.1:678342472-678346011 GCF_002162155.2 Triticum dicoccoides | reverse complement strand
AAAAGTTTGTGATCCCATGAATGTACTAAGCGATTTCCATCAAGCCTGGACCAGCTCTCTTAGATACCCCTGCCAAAAATAGGAAAATGGAACTATGAATACTCTCAGCTTACACAAAATAAAAAACTATGCAGGACATGATAGACACTTAGAATTGCAAAGTTCATTCGATGTCATAAAGCAAAAGACTAAGAACCATTATGTACCAACCTGGACGTTGCCTCTTACTCCCTTAGATATCATGGTTCAACAAATAAACCTCTTACTCCCTAGAAATAGTAAATCCTGCCTTCATCAATTACAGGGAGGAGCTTCCAACTGGATTTGAAGGACCATTTGTATTATACCCCCCCTATACCAGTATAAAAAACAACAATCTTTTCACCATCAATAGTTATCCTGCAACATCATTCAACTCTCACATGATTTAGAGAGAGTAGTAATGAAGCACATATAATAACATTTGTCAGAAAAGAGTAGGAGAGAAACAAACAGAGTACAATTTGAATGCTCAGAACAATCAAATTAAACACTACAGGGAAAACTAAGAACAATCAACCTTAACTACTGTAGGGAAGATAAAAGTCGTCTCAAATTAACTGCTATTGGCTTTACTAATCTACCATTGTTCAGACTGATTATCAACTACTACAGGAAAAACCAAGAACAATTGACCGCAACTATTGCATGAAAGAGAAAGCATTCTCAAATTCTTTTTTCTTTCCGAGTTGAATGACTCCATCCAGACCAAATGACCAAGCTGGTCATAAAAAGGGACATAAAAAATGTCGATAGAAGTGAATCAGTAAAAACAAAAACAAAAAACTGTATGCGAATAATCAAGATGGGATGAGTGCTTTTAAGCACCATGTCAAGAACCAGAGCCATGGCGAAAATTCTGGTGATTTCATATGCAAATAAACGTGCAAAAGTAGCAAGATGACTCAGACTGACAAACAAATCTCTTGACAGTGCTCTTTGGCAAGTGCTGCAGAGATGGATAATACTCAATCAGTCTCTATACCAATGTCTCCTGTAGGCTGGGTGTAGTACACAGCTTTTGGGAGCTATAGAGTGTGTTCAGCATAGCATCCAAAATAACCCTTGGTGGAATGTGTACAGGATCCATTAGGAAATCCTAAGATGATTTTATAAATGTTAGATCATCGCTCATAAAAAAGGCCATATAAGGATTATTGCCATTGATCAGTACTATGCATATGTAGTATGGTCAAAGAAGATAGATATGAACAATTGGTGTTAGCTACCATGTCAGACTAAAACTAAAAGAACTTGTTGAGTAATCATAGATGGCAGGAAAGTCTATGTTGGTTGCATTTAATTATTCAGTTTTAGTACAGGTGCTATTCAAGAATGGCAGAACCATTTTCTACCAAAGCTCACTATACTAAAGGCTTATCCAATGCCATAGCAGAGCCGACCAAAGAGGCACTAACGGACAGGGGTCTCGCAAAGTACATCATGAATTTCCATGTCTCAATCTGGCAGTGTAAAACTGTAGGTTCCATGGCTCAAAAAAAGCTAAGTGATTTGAATCTAAAATAAACCTAGGTTTATTACCTATAAGGCCATCCCCAGGAACATCAATCTCTACACCAGCAAGCACATGACCATTCCCGTCGATCTCACACAAGTAAAAAGGCGGAAGCAATGCACATTGTGCTGCCACAGTTCCAAAATTGGAAGAACAAAGGACACCAGAGCACACATTCTAGGTAAACGAAGTAATTACACAATACGAAGCAGGAAAGAATATATGTAAGCACACAAATAAATAGTATAAGGTGAGAGGATAAAACATTCCATGCACAATAAAACTGCTCTACCAAGAACGCTAAAGACACTATGTTAGAGGAACAAAATGTATTGAAACAGTAAACAATTAGCAGGGAAAGTACTAATAATAATCACCTTCACAAGATGAAAGAAAGCAGATGAGGCCCTTGACGAGATCAACAGCACTAGAATCCCAAGAACAGACCTAGAAGAAAACAGTTCATAAATCAGGACACAACCAAGCTTTCTACCCACAAGGAAACTCTTCTACCAAGAATGCTAAAAACAGTATATACAACAGCACGAGCAGAAGGGAATAGGACATATCTTAACCCCAAACAGAAAAAGGATTCTAAGCATGACCGCATTTCATCGAACAGGTAGAAAGCAAGCGGGGAAAAAGTGGCTCACCTCTGACGAAACGTAAATCGCACAGTTCAGACCGACGCAAGAATCAAGAATTAGATCCTGCAAAGAAGAGAGAGGAATCAGTTACACTTGGGTTGTTTTTTCTCTTAAAGAGGATTGAATCCTAACCCTAGAGCGAGAGGAAAAAAGAGAGAAGGAGAGGCAGGGGCGAAGAGGCATACCAGAGGAGGAGCATGAGGAGCAGGCCTCCACGGCCAGAGCACCGCCGACCGCCATGGGAGAGATTAGATCCTACAAAGAAGAGAGAGGAATTAGTTACACTTGGGCGGGCGCGTCGCCGCCTGGTCGTCCTCCTTCTCATGCATCTGCCCCCTCCCTCTTCTCATGCGACGGTGGTGTCGGGGCGGCGGGGCGACCGTGGCGTCGAGGGCGGCGGGGCGACGGTGGTGTCGGGGCGGGGCGACGGTGGCGTCGAGGGCGGCGGGGCGACGGTGGTGTCGGGGCGGGGCAACGGTGGCGTCGGGAGAGGAGATCGGGGAAGGGGATCGCGGGCAAGGGCGAGGGAGAGAGAGGGGATCGGTACGGAGTAGGGGCGCCACAATACTAATGGCGCACCACCCCTCGATGCGCCATAAGTACATACATGCTAATGCCGCACCGCGGGTGAGTGCGCCATTAGTAGTTTTGCAGAAAAAGGAATAAAAATAATAATAATAAAAACAACATTAGTGGCGCACTTTCTGACTGGTGCGCCATTACTAGTTACAACTAGTAATGGCGCACTTCCTATGGATGCGGCATTAGTATGTTTGGACAGGCGCACTAGTTCAAAAAAAATTGATACTAATGGCGCACCATGGGTCAGGTGCGCCATTAGTAGTTTCAACACTAATGGCGCATCAGAAGGTGGTGCGCCATTAGTACATACTAATGGCGCACCACTTGTCTGGTGCGCCATTAGTGCCAATCCCATCTATAGCCCTTTTTCTAGTGGTGTACGGGCCTGAATCCTGGCCCATGGTAGGGTTTCTAGTCGTATTCAGGCCGTGGGGGCCCAGTAGGAGGCACTTTTTTGTTTTTTTGTTTTCTTTACTTATTGTTGCTATTTTTATTTTTTTTCCAGTTTTTTTGTTTTGGTTTCTGTATTATTTATTTTCTTTTGTTTTTTGCTTTCTTTTTTAATTCTTTTTGCTTTTAGTTTTAGAAAAGTTATAAACTTTCTGTTAATGCCATTAGTTTTCAAATTTGAAAACACTTTTTTTTGTTTTTTTGTTTTCTTTCTTGCTTTATTTATTTTATTTTGTTTCTACTTACAACAAAATACTTATTGTTGCTATTTTTAATTTTTTTCCAGTTTTTTTGTTTTGTTTTCT
>NC_041381.1:678335353-678342139 GCF_002162155.2 Triticum dicoccoides | reverse complement strand
TGAAAACACTTTCTTTTTTGTTTTCTTTGTTGCTTTATTTATTTTATTTGTTTCTACTTACAACAAAATACTTATTGTTGCTATTTTTATTTTGTTTCCAGTTTTTTTGTTTTGTTTTCTGCATTATTTATTTTCTTTTGTTTTTTGCTTTATTTTTTAATTCTTTTTGCTTTTAGGTTAGCAAAAGTATAAACTTTCTGTTGGTGTCATTAATTTTCAAATTTAAATAGTTAAAATTTGAATTCTTTGAAATTTGTGTGAATCACAAGTTTCTGATTAACTTTACAAAAAAAATGAACATAAATGCGCCTATAGAGAAAATTCAACATAAATTCGTAATAAATTTCTATGAATTTCAGAGAAATTCACTATGAATTTAGGTCAAATTCCATGTATAGGGGCATCTATTTTCACTTTGAGAGGAGCTCAACAAGGCAGAGAGGGACGGGCTTATAAATCGGTGTGAGCGCCCTTCGGTTGGCGAGGTGGGACTAAACTCTGAGCGCAACGAGGACCAACCCTTTAGTCCCAGTTTGTGGCACAAACCGGGACTAATGGTCATGGGCCAGGGGCGAGGCGCATTGGTTCCGGTTCGTGCGTGGAACCGGGACCAAAAGGTCCAGACAAACTGGGACCAATGGCCCACGTGGCTGCCCTCTTGAGAGTGTTCTTAGTGAGAACATAGTTGACAAGGAGTGAACCGGGATTAATGGTATTACGAGGGCCGAACCATAAGACATTAAAGCATTTCAAATGAACTCTGAAAAAGTTGAAAGTTGGCATGGTATCATAATTTCACCCACATAGCATGTGCATGTATAAAACGGACAATGGTATCATCATAATAGTTGCAGGAGAAAGTCTTCACTTTTTCTTCGCTTGTGTCATTTGCTTATTGCTCCGTAACCATGGATAATATTCATCGTTTATCAGGATGCTTGGGTCAGCCTTGACTTTGAAGGGAGGAATTTCATGAAACTTTTCATAATCTTAAGACATGTCTGTCTTGCCCTCCACTCCCACGATGTCCCTTTTTCCTGAAAGAACTATGTGGCGCTTTGGCTCATCGTATGATGTATTCGCTTCCTTATCTTTTCTTTTTCTCGGTCTGGTAGACATGTCCTTCACATATATAACCTGTGCCACATCATTGGCTAGGACGAACGGTTCGTCAGTGTACCCAGGATTTTTCAGATCCACTGTTGTCATTCCGTACTGTGGGTCTACCTGTACCCCGCCTCCTGACAGATTGACCCATTTGCACTTAAACAAAGGGACCTTAAAATCATGTCCATAGTCAAGTTCCCATATGTCCACTATGTAACCATAATATGTGTCTTTTCCCCTCTCGGTTGCTGCATCAAAGCGGACACCGCTGTTTTGGTTGGTGCTCTTTTGATCTTGGTCAATCGTGTAAAATGTATTCCCATTTATCTCGTATCCTTTGTAAATCAATACAGTCAAAGATGGTCCCATGAACAACAAGTACAACTCATCACAAACATTCTTGTCACCTCTGAGACGTGTTTCCAACCAACTGCTGTAAGTCCTGATGTGTTCACATGTAATCCAGTCGTCACACTGCTCCGGGTGATTGGAGCGCAGACTGTACTTGTGTTCATCGACATACGGCGTCACCAAGGTAGAGTTCTGTAGAACTGTGTGGTGTGCTTGAGACCAAGAATATCCGTCCCTGCATATTATTGACTCCCTTCCAAGCGTGCCTTTTCCAGTCAGTCTCCCCTCATACCGCGATTTAGGGAGACCTATCTTCTTAAGGCCAGGAATAAAGTCAACACAAAACCCGATGACATCCTTTGTTTGATGGCCCATGGAGATGCTTCCCTCTGGCCTAGCGCGGTTACGGACATATTTCTTTAGGACTCCCATGAACCTCTCAAAGGGGAACATATTGTGTAGAAATACGGGCCCCAGAATGACAATCTCGTCGACTAGATGAACTAGGACGTGCGTCATGATATTGAAGAAGGATGGTGGGAACACCAGCTCGAAACTGACAAGACATTGCGCCACATCACTCCTTAGCGTTGGTACAATTTCTGGATCGATCACCTTCTGAGATATTGCATTGAGGAATGCACATAGCTTCACAATGGCTAATCGGACGTTTTCCGGTAGAAGCCCCCTTAATGCAACCGGAAGCAGTTGCGTCATAATCACGTGGCAGTCATGAGACTTTAGGTTCTGGAACTTTTCTCTGGCATATCTATTATTCCCTTTATATTCGATGAGAAGCCAGTCGGGACCTTCATACTGAGCAGGCATTCAAAGAAGATTTCTTTCTCTTCTTTCGTAAGAGCGTAGCTGGCAGGACCTTCATAGTGCTTCGGAGGCATGCCGTCTTTTTCGTGCAAGCGTTGCAGGTCCGCCTCAGGTGTATCTTGTGTCTTCCCATACACGCCCAAGAAGCCTAGCAGGTTCACGCAAACGTTCTTCGTCACGTGCATCATGTCGATCGAAGGGCGGACCTCTAGGTCTTTCCAGTAGGGTAGGTCCCAAAATATAGATTTCTTCTTCCACATGGGTTCGTGTTTCTCAGCGTCATTCGGAACAGCTAGTCCGCCGGGGCCCTTTCCAAAAATTACGTGTAAATCATTGACCATAGCAAGTACGTGATCACCGGTACGCATGGCGGGCATCTTCCGGTGATCTGCCTCGCCTTTGAAATGCTTGCCTTTCTTTCGACATTGATGGTTGGTCGGAAGAAATCGACGATCGCCCAGGTACACATTTTTCCTACATTTCTCCAGGTATATACTTTCAGTGTCATCTAAAAAGTGCATGCATGCGTGGTATCCCTTGTTTGTCTGTCCTGAAAGGTTACTGAGAGCGGGTCAATCATTGATGGTCACGAACAACAACGCCTTTAGGTTAAATTCTTCCTGTCTGTGCTCATCCCATGTACGTACACCGTTTCCATTCCACAGCTGTAAAAGTTCTTCAACTAATGGCCATAGGTACACATCAATGTCGTTGCCGGGTTGCGTAGGGCCTTGGATGAGAACTGGCATCATAATGAACTTCCGCTTCATGCACATCCAAGGAGGAAGGTTATACATACATAGAGTCACGTGCCAGGTGCTGTGATTGCTGCTCTGCTCCCCAAAAGGATTAATGCCATCCGTGCTTAAAGCAAACCATACGTTCCTTGGGTCCTTTGCAAACTCATCTTAGTACTTTCTCTCGATTTTTCTCCACTGCGACCCATCAGCGGGTGCTCTCAACTTCTCGTCTTTCTTACGGTCCTCACTGTGCCATCGCATCAACTTGGCATGCTCTCTGTTTCTGAATAGACGTTTCAACCGTGGTATTATAGGAGCATACCACATCACCTTCGCAGGAAGCCTCTTCCTGGGGGGCTCGCCGTCAACATCACCAAGGTCATCTCGTCTGATCTTATACCGCAATGCACCGCATACCGGGCATGCGTTCAGATCCTTGTATGCACCGCGGTAGAGGATGCAGTCATTAGGGCATGCATGTATCTTCTGCACCTCCAATCCTAGAGGGCATACGACCTTCTTTGCTGCGTATGTACTGTCGGGCAATTCGTTATCCTTTGGAAGCTTCTTCAATATTTTCAGTAGCTTCTCAAATCCTTTGTCAGGCACAGCATTCTCTGCCTTCCACTGCAGCAATTCCAGTGGGGTACCGAGCTTTGTGTTGCCATCTTCGCAATTGGGGTACAACCCTTTTTTGTGATCCTCTAACATGTGATCGAACTTCAGCTTCTCCTTTTGACTTTCGCATTGCGTCCTTGCATCGACAATGACCCGGCGGAGATCATCATCATCGGGCACATTGTCTGGTTCCTCTTGATCTTCACCAGCTCCCCCCGTTGCAGCATCACCGTATTCAGGGGGCACATAGTTGTCGTCGTACTCTTCTTCTTCGCCGTCTTCCATCATAACCCTTATTTCTCTGTGCCTCGTCCAAACATTATAGTGTGGCATGAAACCCTTGTAAAGCAGGTGGGTGTGAAGGATTTTTCGGTTAGAGTAAGACATCGTATTCCCACATTTAATGCATGGACAACACATAAAACCATTCTGCTTGTTTGCCTCAGCCGCTTCGAGAAACTCATGCACGCCCTTAATGTACTCGGAGGTGTGTCTGTCACCGTACATCCATTGTCGGTTCATCTGCGTGTATTATATATAATTAAGTGTGTCAAAAACCATTACAAAATATCATGAATAGATAAATAAGTGACCAAATTAATAGAAGTTCATCATCACATTAAAACCAAAACATACATAGTTCTCATCTAACAACATATAGCTCTCCAGAGCATCTAATTAATTAAACCATACATTGAAACTATGTAAAACATTTCAATGCGAAAACAAATGCGATCATAATCGCAACCAAGCTAACAATTGATCCAACGGCATAATGATACCAAGCCTCGGTATGAATGGCATATTTTCTAACCTTTCTAATCTTCAAGCGCATTGCATCCATCTTGATCTTGTGATCATCGACGACATCCGCAACATGCAACTCCAATATCATCTTCTCCTCCTAATTTTTTTTTATTTTTTCCTTCAAGAAATTGTTTTCTTCTTCAACTAAATTTAACCTCTCGACAATAGGGTCGGTTGGAATTTCCGGTTCACATACCTCCTAGATAAATAAAATCTATGTCACGTTGGTAGGCATAATTTTCATAAACAATAAATGAACCAATAGTTATAAAGATAATATATACCACATCCGAATCATAGACAGGACGAGGGCCGACGGGGGCGGATACCAAAACCATCGCACTATATAAGATGCAATAATAAAAGTAAGAAAATAATACAAGTATCTATCTAAACATACAAGTATGAATATTTTTCCTTTCAGAAAGAAGATAAGAACAAGAGGCTCACCACGGTGGTGCCGGCGATGAGATCGGCGTGGGTGATCGACGGCGGTGAAGACAGGGACGGGGCGTGACGGACCGCTAAACCTAGACAAATATTGAGAAAAATGGAGCTTGGAGAGGAGAAAGCTTAAGTAGTGTGGCTCGGGCATTCCATCGAACACCTTGTGTGCATAGGAGGTGATCTAGAGCACCACCAAGCCCTCTCCCCCTCGGCGGCCAGAAAAAACAGAGCAGTGTGCTCTGCTCTTACGCGAGGGGGTATATATAGGCACCTCATTGGTCCCGGTTGGTGGCATGAACCGGGACTAAAGGGCAGCCTTTGGTCCCGGTTCAAGCCACCAACCAGGACCAATGGTGGTGGGCCAGGAGCGAGGCCCATTGGTCCCGGTTCGTCCCACCAACCGGGACCAAAAGGTCCAGACGAACCGGGACCAATGGCCCACGTGGCCCGGCCGGCCCCCGGGGCTCACGAACCGGGTCCAATGTCCCCATGGGTCCGGTTCTGGACTGAACCGGGGCTAATGGGCAGACCCGGCCTAGACCTTTGCCCCCTTTTCTACTAGTGGTATATAGTACATAATCTTCTTCTTTGCCAGCTGCTTATATGGATGCCAAGTACTGGATCGGATTGGTTCTAGTAGTAGCCTTGGATCGGACTGGATTCCGTATCACTGCATCATCGGCT
The DNA here is from genome assembly GCF_002162155.2 of Triticum dicoccoides. NCBI lineage: Eukaryota > Viridiplantae > Streptophyta > Magnoliopsida > Poales > Poaceae > Triticum > Triticum dicoccoides. The sequence goes on along the minus strand of NC_041381.1, from coordinate 678,336,560 downwards.
GGCCATATTCCAAATTTGAGCCGAAAAGCTCTGGTATCCGGATTCAATTCTCTCAACAAGTTGCTGGAGATGGGAATCAGAATCCAGGCTAGGGTAGCAGGCCTCGCTATATATGCCGTGGATTCAAAGCTACCCGCCCTTGTTTCTTTCCTTTCACCTAAAAAAGAAAGAGTGAGTCCCTCCGGCTTTCTCCTCTTCATAGGGTATGTGCACGACACACACTACCCCCACTGCCGCAGGGCTCATTCTAAGAAGATAAATCAGCCTGGCCAATGTATTCATTAATGCTACTATTGCTAGTAGGAATAATATGGCAGTAGCTACATGTGTCATCGTTTTTCGGTCTGTGTTTTCGAGGCCACAACATTTAGCAAGCTTGAGATAAGTTTTGCCATTATTTATGATACTTTAAGGCTTTCACCACAATCACAAATTATTGTCCACAGATCATCCAATACAAGATAACTTACAAAACTTTTCTGACAGACTGAAACCACTCTCATAGTATCAACATCAACATAGTATGACAAAAACAGCTAGCATTCTGGCTTGCCGGGTAGCATTCTGGAGCTAGGTCTTGGAACTTATGGTTGATACCATCTAAGAGGATTAGAGATGAGAGAATTGTCGTAATGCTTTGTGTATAGTATTGAGCCTCCTGGGCAAGTATATATACATGTGAGGGCAAGAAACTTTTTTGGGGAAACAACAAGACTCTGTTGCTTATATATTTTAATTTTCAAATAAATAGTATAGACGAGGTGTTCCAGAAAAAAAGCAAAGAATAAAGAAGCTACACATGAGCATACATACAACAACAAAAGTTTCATAGGTCAACTATAACTAAAAGATCACTAGTGCCGAAACGGGCTTTAGCGCCGGTTCGTAAGGGCCTTTAGTGCCGGTTCTACAACCGGCACCTAAAGAGTGGAGACTAAAGCCCCCCCCCTTTACTACCGGTTCGGCACGAACCGGCGCTAAAGTGCCACCACGTGGCACGGGCCAGGCCCGGGTGCTGGTAGACCATTAGTACCGGAATGCTACCCGGTACTAAATGTTATCAACCGGTACTAAATGTTTTGGGGGGGGGGGGGTTGGTTTTTTTTCCCATTAATTTTGTGTTTTCCATTTAATTCTCTTTTGTTTGCTGGTATTTTACGATAGTACAAATTGTACACGTTACGCATATATATAAATAGATTTTCTC
>NC_041381.1:678320804-678335097 GCF_002162155.2 Triticum dicoccoides | reverse complement strand
ATATCATCGAATGTCTCACAACCAACACCATTAATTATTCACACATACACATGTATATACATATACAATTTCTCCTACATGTTGCCTTGGTGCCTTCGGAGCACGATGACAAGTGGTTCATGGGGGCGGTAGCGGGTAATAGTATTCTCCTTTGGGATCTATGACCTGGTCGAGCAAAAATCCCGCTATTTACTCTTGAAGTGCTAGTATGCGCTCCGCTGGTAGGAGCTGCTCCCGCACCTCTCTGAACTATTAAGAAGGAGATCAATATGTGTATTAGTTGTGTGACAAGATATCGATAATGGTGTGAATAGTGTTATGACAAACGTACCCAGTCCTCTCTTTGAGATCTGCTCCTTTCGGACACCATCATGCGAATGTTCTCGCAAACGTAGAATGCACACAGATCATTCCCCGACGCCTGCTTCAGGGCCTTTACGAGAATGGAATTGAATCAGATAATGATTAATCAAGCATGATAATTAATTAATGGTATTGAAACAAGAATTAAAGTGATGGTAGCTAGCTAGTACTACTTAATTAATTACCTTTGGTCGATACCAAAACAGCTTTTTCGCCCATTTGCCTGGAGTCACCTTGATGAACTTTGCTCAAGCCCTGCCCGCCGACAAAGAAAATTAATAAAGGGGTTATTAAATAGTTCATATCAAGAAATGACGAGCTAAATAGGCCGAGATATAGTTAATAATGATTGAAATTACCTGTTGACTATCCCCTTCACGATGGTGTAGTCTTTTTCTTCTTTCAGTAGTGAGTCCAGTACTTCAACTGTTCCTTTGTCAACTTTAATGTCTAACAAGATCCAGTGGAAACTGCATGCGCACACGTTTGCAGGTCTTAATTAAGCGGGCATGTACATAACACTAATCAACTAGCGTAAACCATATACACTTAATTATTAACATCTAGCTAGCTAGTAAGCAAAAACAGATTTGTAGTACAAGACAGTGTGACTCACAGGAAGTTGTAAGGAAGTAGTATATCTTCACTAGTATTGAGGCGCTTGAAGAACTCCAGCATGCTTTCCTCTAGACTATCTCGATAAGTTGGAAGATTCCATGTGTACTCATTAATGGTATTTGGGTCAATGAACCCAATGCCATAGCGTCCAGATTTTTTCATTTCATACATCTTCATCCTGCATATAATACCACATAAAAGAATATATAGTGAGGATAATTACATGTAATGATTGATCAAAATGATCACTACAGCTAGCTTGAGACTTAAATTACAGAAAGCAATCACTTACAAACAATAGCAACCGACGATAGATTTGTCGAGTGCGTCTTGATTGTATAACTGAAATAGTTCTAAATACTCAACGGATAGAGCTTTCTCATGGAAGTAATGCTCCTCCTTGACATTCACCATGAGGGACTCTCGATTGGAAATCTTGGTAATGTTCATGTACCATTGATGCAATTCATACATTCTCGTTGGGAGGTTCTTGACCTTGTCTGGCTCGACCAAAGGTTGGCCCTAGACATATTTCTGTTTTATTTCCTCCTCTCTAAGCGGAGACATGGGCTCGATTTCGAGGAGTTGTCCAACAGAGATCTTCAGCATTTCAGCCTGCATTATATGCTCCTCCGTTATTACCACATCGCCCAGCTGGGGAATGTTAACGGTTTGCCCACAATAATATTGGGCGCACGTACTCCTCTCATGTGTTGTTGGCACAACAAGCGGGGGGATCGATTGCGCCGCCTGTTCTCCCAGCTGGGGAACGGTTTTCCCGCATTTTTTGCCCGCTGCTTGTTGGCTCGAGCTCGAGCTCGCTTCCTTCTCTAGTCGTGCTCAATGTGACTTCCTGATTTGGCGCTCATAGTATGAGTCAACAGGCTTGGGAGCTGGTGCTCTAGCCATACGAATGAAGTGGTCAATCTTTTCCTCAGGCACTTTGGCGGCGGTGGTGCCGGTTTCGGTGCAAAATGGGCGTCCACTTGGGCCTGCACTATGGCTGCGTTTTGCTCCTCGGTCATGTCGTAAGGCCTCTGAGGAAGAGGAGCGAGGCTTGGACCATATTTATATCGCTTGTCTCCGCCTGTACTTCCTGAACTACCTTGACTTGTACCGCTACGCACCATAGCTGCGGCGTGTCTCTTCTGCGATTGCTGAGACGGCGGAGACGGCTGACGTGGCTGAGTTGGAGCAGGAGGAGTGGCCTGACGCTGTGCCGGACTTGAAGCAGGAGGTGTGGCCTGACACGGTGTCAGACTTGAAACCGGAGGAGTGGCCTGACGCTGTGCCGGACTTGAAGCAGGAGTCTGCTCACGCGTTCGGGGACTTGGAGGAGGTGGCGGACTTCGAGGAGGAGTCGGCTCACGCGTTCGTGGACTTGGAGGAGCGGGAGTCTGCTGACTCGGTGGCGGACTTCGAGGAGGAGTCGGGAGACGACGCGGTGTCGGTGGACTTCGAAAGATGATGCAATCCTTTCTCCATAGGATGATACGATGTATGGCCTCTTCCAGTGTGCGCTCGTCTTCACCTCCAGGAATGTCAAGCTGTAGCCTCGAATATGGGTCCACCACTTCATCAACCAAGACACGAGCATAGTCCTCTGGAATCGGGGTGCAATGGAAGGTTGCTTTGGGGGTAATTGTAAAAGCAACGCCGTTTGCCACCTTCATGGATATGTTCTTCATTTTGGAGTGTAGCTCACAGTTAGTGTTCTCTATGATGTCATCCACAGGGTATGTATCCAGCAATGTGTTGCCCGGGGCAGAACCAATGCTGCTTCTCAGCATGGATGGGAAGGTGCTATCCAATGCTGGACGATCATCCGCTTGCTGCTGCCGCTGCTGAGACCCCCTTTCTTGGCTAAGTGAGTCGATCTGTCGTTGTTGCTGATCGAATTTGAGTGCCAAGTCCGCGTGCCTTGCTTCTAGGCCTTGAAGGCGTTCTGCGTCCTGCTTCCTCTGCTCCTCCTCCAGCTTCCTCTTCTTCTCCTCCTCCATCTTCTTTCTTGCATGGGACCTGTAGTCGTCGTTCCATTCCGAAAAGCCCTCATACCAGGGAATAACGCCCTTGCCTCATGTTCTTCCCGGGTGTTCAGGATTTCCCAGGGCGCGCGTAAGCTCGTCATTCTCTCTGTTGGGCATGAACACCCCCGTTCGAGCTTCTTCTATTGCGTCAAGTATCTTTTGTTCAACTCCTTTTAGACTTTCCTTCTGCGAAACCAGACCTATCTTCGGGTCCAACGCCCCCCCCCCCCATGCGCATAGAACCAAGTTCTGCACCTGGGGGGGCAGCTCCTAGTAACCGGAGTGACCCCTGCATCCTCCATCTCTTGCTCAGACTTATCCCACTTAGGCATTCCCACCGCGTAGCCACCTGGACCCAGCCTATGGAACTGCGTCTTTTTTGCGGCATTGGCCTTATTTTTTATCGACTGTTCCTTAGATAATTCTGATTTCTTGAATTTCACGAAATCGGCCCAGTGTTCTCTTTGCTTCTCCAGTGTCCCCGTAAATTCTGGAGTCTTCCTTTCTGCAGCGAAGTAGTTGGCCCATACAGTTTTCTTGTGGGTGTTGAATGCAATTGCCATCTTCTTAAGAGCAGCGCCCTTGACTTTCTCCGCATCTGCTTTAGTGAAATAATCTGGTAGGGTGAAATGTTCCATCAGAGATTCCCAAAGGTTTTTTTTTGCTCTGTCATCGACCCAAGTAACACAAGGACGTTTAGTTTTTGGCTCTTTCCATTCTTGAATGGAGATCGGGAGTTGGTCCTTCACAAGAACTCCGCACTGACGAGTCCACTTGTTCGCAATGTTCTTAGGCGTGAGGGGTTCGCCACTAGGTTTGACGGAGTCGATGTTGTACTTTACACCCTCCTTCAACTTTCTCCCCGGGCCTCGCTTTGTCCTGTTGTCTGTAGAAGTAGATTTGCTCGATCCGGAGGGCTGAAAGAAGAAAAATCGATTCGTTAATATATCTTCAAATAAAAAAACATGTGATGATCACCAGATGCCTGCTTATATAAATATACCTCGCCGGTAGTCTTTGTTATTGGAAGGTCAGTATTGTCTGTGTCATCATAAACATTGTATGTGTCATCATAATCATAATCATAGTTCATGACTTCATCAGCTCGGTCATCGAGATCGAATATCTTTTCATCACCCTCTCCGGTATTGTTCAGATATTGGGAGCCGTCATTTGCTTCATTCAGATCATCTAGCCTGCGAGGGTTGCGTATGATGTTGAACAATTCCTCTTCTCTCTCTCTGCCGGTATTGTCCGCCATAGCTTTTACTTAACTAAGACAGAAGAAATATAAAACAATTTAGTATTCAAATTACAATGTGTGAATGCAATCAATAAGGAAAAACTGAATCATATAGTACATAATATATGCATCGTCTCGACTAATATATAATCTCGAATACATCATCGTCTCGAATAATATATATAATCTCGAATACATCGTCTCGACTATTATATATCAAATACATCACTGGCTAGGTACCTAATAAAGATCGAGTACTACAGAAGAATCTAGGCCACTCGCGGTTCCTGGGGCGTGGGCGGTGGACACCCAAAGAGAAGGAACCATCACAGGATCATATCTCCGGTCATCTGCCCAAAGAACCTGCCAAGTATTGGAGAACCTGACGTCCATAGCAGCCATGTAGCGATGGACGTGATCGTCTTCCTCCCTGACACGGCGACGCACCACCTCCAGCGGGGTCGGCTACCTCTGCACCGAATGTGGCCCCTGCGAACGCCACCAAAGGAGATCAGGGTCAATGACGGGACCCGAGGCTGGGTTCCTCACCAAGTGGCGCGCCCCTCCAGGCAACACCTCCCAGTGCCAGCCCGGAGGAGCCCAGTCCCGGACATGGGTCCTTTGAAGCAAGCAGGACGTCGTCGTGAACGGGTCGACGGCGAGGATACGGGCCGGGCATATCATCGAGAACAAATACTATATGCCCGCAAAAAGTAACATTTTTTAAATGATTGGATTGTGATAACTAAAATTCTATATATATGCAAATTCTAACAATTTGACATTAATTTAATTCATCTAACTAAAACTAATTCTAAAATTTCTAACATTTCTGATTATATAACTAACATTTCTATAACGTTTCTAATATTTATATAACTAAAAAACAGAAAAATTGCTAACATTTCTATAAATATTTCTATAACTAAAAAACAGAAAAATTTATAACATTTCTTTATAACTAACATTTCTAATATTTCTATAACTAAAAAACAAAAAAATTCTAACATTTCTATAGATATTTCTATAACTAAAAACCAGAAAAAAATTTATAACTAAAATTTATAACAAAAAAACTAATGTGTGTGTGAGTGTGTGGACATGGCGGCCAGGGCATGAGCTCATCGGCGAGGCGACGACGGGGCGGCGACGACCGGGCGACGGGACGGGGCGGCAATGACGGGGCGGGGCGCGGCGACGCGGACGACGGGGACGATGACGGCCGGGGCGGCGACGAGGGGTGGGGACGACCGGGGCGGCGACGGCGTCGATCGGGGCAGGCGGCGTGTCATCGATGGAGAGGAAGAAACAGAGGGAAACTGTATTTTTTTCAAGTGTTGCATATATAGGATGGACCTTTAGTACCGGTTGGGGTCACCAACCGGTACTGAAGGTCTATTTTGGCCAGGCCAAGCGGCGGGAAGCACCCACCCTTTAGTACCGGGTGGTGGCACCAAGCGGTACTAAAGACCCCCTCTTTAGTACCGGTTGAAGCCACCACCCGGTACTAAAGGGGGTGCGCTGGTGCAGTGCGGTGTGGCAAGTTTAGTCCCACCTGCTAGTCGAGGGGCAACCGCACTGGTATATAAGCCCCAGTACGGTAGCTCTCTCGAGCTCCTCTCCTAAGCAGGCCTACTGGGCTTACCTCTTCTCTGCTGCCCTATGGGCCTAATGGGCCTTTGCGGGCCTGCATCCTGGCCCAACAAAACGTTGTGTTTCTAGTCATATGCAGGCCGCTTTGTCCCAGTAGGCGGGCTTTTTTATTTTCTTTTTTTTTGCTTTATTTATTTTTGTTTTATTTATTTTTGAGTTGTTTTTTGCTGTATTTAGAGTTTCTTTGTGAATATTTTTGCTTTAGGTACAAAAAAATAGAAACTTTCTGTTAGTGCCGGTAGTTTTCAAATTTGAACAATTTAAATTTTGAATTATTTGAAATTTGTATGAATCACTAGTTTGTGCATAACTTAACTTTGAAAAAAGATTTTTCAGTGATTCTTTTTTCTTATGTTTAATATTAGTGTGTTTTATCATTATATTCAATTTGTTAATGCTTAGGTTATTTAAAAAATGAAATGCCTTTGTAACAGATGAGTTTTCGTCTGAAACCCTGATACTTCGAAAGAGATTGTCCACTTTGTACACGAAGTGCATCCAGTTTTTGCCGTAACCCTCTCTACTTTTTTGCACATGCTATGTGGGTGAAATTATTATACCATGCCAACTTTCAACCTTTTCTGAGTTCATTTGAAATGCTTTTCAATTTCAGGGTCATTTAGCTGAAAAAATCAATAAATGCATGAAAGAATTTGTTTGCACATAAAATTTCTTCGCGTTTCAAATGCCAAAACACATAACTACCCTAACTATTACAGAGATTCCCTCCTGGGTGTGAAAAACAGAAGAAAGTGATGATAGTGAAGCCGATCACATCCCAGATCTTTGGGTGTGAAACTTTTTCTTCGCGTGTGTCCCTTTGGGCCGTAGCCATGGAAAATCTTCATCATTTAACTAGATGCTCGGGTCAATATTCACTGTGAATGGAGCAATTTCATCAAACTTTTCATAATCTTCCGACATGTCTGTCTTGTCATCCACTCCCACGATGTTTCTTTTCCCTGAAAGAACTATGTGGCGCTTTGGCTCGTCGTATGATCCATTCGCTTCCTTATCTTTTTTTTTCTCGGCCTGGTAGACATGTCTTTCACATAAAAAACCTGCGCAAGATCATTGGCTAGGACGAATGGTTCGTCTGCATACGCAAGATTGTTGAGATCCACTGTTGTCATTCCGTACTGGGGTCTTACGTTACCCCGCCTCGTGTCATATTGACCCATTTGCATCGAAACAAAGGGACCTTCAAACCACCTCCATAGTTAAGTTCCCATATGTACTCTATGTAACCATAATATGTTTCCTTTCCCGTGTTGGTTGTTGCATCAAAGCGGACACCACTGTTTTGGTTGGTGCTCTTCTTATCTTGGGCGATCGTGTAAAATATATTCCTATTTATCTGGTACCCTTTGAAAGTCATTATATTCGAAGATGGTAATTGGGACAGTGAGTACAGGTCATCTTGAATATCGTCGTCATGCATGGCATGTTCTGCAACCAACCGGCGAAAGTCCTCGTTTGTTCACGTGTAATCCAGTCGTCAGACTTCTCTGGGTGTTTGGAGTGTAGAAAATTCTTGTGTTCCTCCATATACGGAGCCACCAAGGCGGAATTCTATAGAACTATGTAGTGTGCTTCAGTGAGAGAATGCCCGTCCATACATAGTATTTGATCCCCTCCTAGCGTGCCTTTTCCATCCAGTCTGCCCTTATGCCGCGATTCAGGAACAACAATCGGCTTAAGGTCAGGAATAAAGTCAATACAAAACTCAATGACCTCCTCATTTTCATGGCCCTTCGAGATGCTTCCTTCTGGCCTAGCACGGTTATGAACATATTTCTTCAAGACTCCCATGAACCTCTCAAAGGGGTAACATATTGTGTAGAAATACAGGACCCAAAACGTTAATCTCTTCGCAAAGGTGAACTAGGATGTGCGTCATGATGTTGAAGAAGGATGGTGGGAACACCAACTCGAAACTGACAAGACATTGCACCAAATCATTCTGTAACCTTGGTATGATTTCTGGATCGATTACCTTCTGAGAGATTGCATTGAGGAATGCACATAGCTTCACAATGGCTAATCGAACGTTTTCCGGTAGAAGCCCCCTCAATGCAACCGGAAGCAGTTGCGTCATAATCACGTGGTAGTCATGAGACTCTAGGTTCTGGAGCTTTTTCTCTGCCATATTTATTATTCCCTTTTATATTCGGCGAGAAGCCAAACGGTACCTTCATGCTGAGCAGGCATTCAAAGAAGATTTCCTTCTCTTCTTTGGTAAGAGCGTAGCTGGCCTGACCCTGATGTATGTCGTCTTTTCCGTGCATACGTTGCTGGTCCTCCCGTGCCTCTGGTGTATCTTTTGTCTTCTCATACACACCCAAAAAGCCAAGCAGGATCACGCAAAGATTCTTCATCATGTGCATCACGTTGATTGCGGAGCGGACCTCTAGGTATTTCCAATATGGCAGGTCCCAAAATATAGATTTCTTCTTCCACATGGGTGCGCGTCCGTCAGCGTCCTTCGGAACAGGTTGTCCGCCAGGACCCTTTCCAAAGATTACCTTAAAATCCTTGACCATATCATGTACATCATCACCAGTACGGTGGAGAGGCTTCGTCCGGTGATCCACCTCACCTTTGAAATGCTAGCCTTTCTTTCTTACGGGATGCCTGCTCGGAAGAAATCGACGATGTCCCAGGTACACAATCTTCCTACAACTATCCAAATATATATTGTCGGTATCATCCAAACAGTGCGTGCATCCACGGTATCCCTTGTTTGTCTGTCCTAAAAGGTTACTGAGAGCAGGACAATCATTGATGGTCACGAACAGCAACGCCTTTAGGTCAAATTCTTCCTGTCCGTGCTCATCCCACGCACGTACACCTGTTCCATTCCACAGCTGTAATAGTTCTTCAACTAATGACCCTTAGGTACACATCAATGTCATTGCCAGGTTGCTTAGGGCCTTGGATGAGCACTGGCATCATAATGAACTTCCGCTTCATGCACAACCAAGGAGGAAGATTATACAAACATAGAGTCAGAGGCCAGGTGCTATGGTTGCTGCTCTGCTCCCCAAAAGGATTAATGACATCTGCGCTTAGACCAAACCATACGTTCCTTGGGTCACCTCCAAACTCCTCCCTGTATTTTCTCTCAATTTTTCTCCACTACGAAGCGTCAGCGGGTACTCTCAACTTTCCATCTTTCTTACGGTCTTCTCCGTGCCACCGCATCGCCTTCGCATGCTCTTTGTTTTGGAACAAACGTTTCAACCGTGGTATTATAGGAGCATACCACATCACCTTGGCAGGAATCTTCTTCCTGGGGCGCTCGCCCTCGACATCACCAGGGTCATCGCGACTGATCTTATAATGCAATGCACCGCATACCGAGCAAGCGTTCAAATCCTCGTACTCGCCGCGGTAGAGGATGCAGTCATTAGGGCATGCATGTATCTTCTGCACCTTTAACCCTAGAGGGCAGACAACCTTCTTTGCTTCATATGTACTCTCGGGCAATTCGTTGTCCTTTGGAAGCATATTCTTTATCATTACCAGCAACTTTCCAAATCCCTTGTCAGATACACCATTCTGTGCCTTCCCTTGCAGCAATTCCAGTGTGGTGCCCAACTTTTTTTTGTCAGCTTCGCAATTCGGGTACAACAAATTCTTGTGATCCTCTAACATGCGCTGCAACTTCTTCTTCTCCAAATCACTTGCGTGATTTCTCTTTGCATTGGCAATGGCCCGACCTAGATCATCAGCGGGCTCATCTGATGCCTCTTCTTCAGCTTCTTCCTGCATTGCCGGCTCAGCTTCTTCCCCCATTGTTGTATCATCGTATTCAGGGAACCCATGGCCAGGATAGTTGTCGTCGTCCTCTTCTTCTTCATTGTCGTCCATCATAACTCCTCTTTCTGTATGCTTGGTCCAAACATTATAGTGGGGCATGAAACCGGACTCAAATGGGTGGACGTGAATCGTTCTTGACATAGAGTAATTGTGACCATTCTTACAGCCAGCACATGGACAAGGCATAAAACAATCCGCCCGCTTGTTTGCCTCAGCGGCAAGCAGAAAAGTATGCACGCCATTAATGAACTCGGGAGAGCATCGGTCATCATACATCCATTGTCGGCTCATGTTCATTACACAACACCGAATAGACCAAATTAATACAAGTTCATACATAAAGTTCATATACAACACTTAATTAAATGCAACATATAAATAACTCTCTAGCTAAAGAATTTAAATGCAACAACAAATGCGATCAAGATTGCAACTAAGGTAACAATTGATCCAACAACATAATGATACCAAGCCACACTATCAATGGCATATTTTATAATCTTTCTAATCTTCAACCGCATTTTCTCCATCTTGATCTTGTGATCATCGACGACATCGGCAACATGCAACTCCAATTCCATCTTCTCCCCCTCAATTCTTTTCAAATTTTCTTTCAAATACTTGTTTTCTCTTTCAACTAAATTTAACCTCTCGACAATAGGGTCGGTTGGAATTTCCGGTTCACATACCTCCTAGATAAAAATATCTATGTCAACTTGATGGGCATAATTTGTCATAAACACGAAATGCAACAACTAGTTTTAGAAGAGAATATATCACATCTGAATCATAACAAGGACGAGGGCCGACGGGGACGGATATCAAAACCATGACACTATGTATAACAAACAAAGTACAGGTAAGATAATTATACGAGTAACTATATATCCAAATCACACAAACATCAATTTGGTGCCGGCGACGGGACGGTGCGGGCGATCGACAGTGGTTACGATGGAGATTTAGAAGGCACTAAGTAAACCACACCTACATATGCAAACTAAGTGTTATTTTTGACCTCAAATTGCATATAAATCAAATACTAGCACATATAATTCCTCCCAAATTACTAAACTCACAAATTAATCACTATACAAAGCATTGCAAGAGCTAATCTAGCAATGAGAGATGAAAGGACAAAGTTGCTAACCTTTGTGATCATTTGAATGGATGGGGGCCTTCAAATCTTGACAAATTTTGGGCAAAATGTGTGATGAGCTCGAGGAAGAGAGGGGAAGAACAGAGGAGGAGAGGGGAAAGGGGAAGAACAGAGCGAGCTCGGGTGGACGAAGGGTTTATGTACGTCGACCTTTAGTACCGGTTCGTGACACGAACCGGTACTTAAGGTGCTGGAGGGGCCCCAGACTGACAACATCCTGCCACCACTCTCTTTAGTACCGGTTCGTGGACACGAACTGGTGCTAAAGGTTCTCCACGAACTGGTACTAATGAGAGCGGCCGGGTAGCCGTTGGAACCGGCACTAATGGACACATTAGTGCCGGCTCAAAACCAAACCAGCACTAATGTGCTTCACATTTGACCCTTTTTCTACTAGTGAGAGTTGACCCATGTTTCAATATGAAGATACCCTATTCTCTTTTCTCCATGGATAGTCCATTTGAGCTCCTCCTTAAACTTCTTCCTGCAAGCATAAAAGGTTAGGAGTAATGCCTATGAAGATGAAGTCATTCCTTGTTGTCCAAATTTTGCATGAGGCTAAAATGATGATCTCAAAAGAGAAAGGCATTCCCAGGAGTTCCTTGATGTCATCAATATCTGTTTGGACTCCTTGGTAGCGTGGATTGGCAAAGGTATGTCCAACATACATGTGCAAAAGGACAATGGAAGAAAAGATGACCTCTAGTTTCTAATACCTACATACCAGACATAACACAAGTATAACCAACAAGAGAAAAATTCTTCCTATGAAGCATTGCTCTACTGTTGCATCTATTCTGGAGAAGTAGCCATAGGAAGATTTTGTGTTTGAGCTGACAACAAGTCCTCCATATCCATTTCATGGCTGGATGATCCACAATGATAAATTGGTATGCTTTGGACACTTTGAAGTTGGAGGCACCTGGAGGTAGATTCCAATTGTATGTCTCTAAAGTGACATTGTATCAAGCTCTTGAATTTAGTGTAAGCTTCTTCAGAGAGAGGTAGACGGAAATGATCCGAGAAATCTTCCAAGTTACAAGCTTTGCAAAGATATATGTTTATTATAAGAAAAAGAATGCAAGTGTGGACATTTTCTAATACTAGGTATGTCCTGCCATTTGTCATGCCAAAGATCAATGGACTTACCATTCTGAACAGAGCAACCAACATGAGTTTTATAGATGTGCAGCAACTTAAGGCAATCTCTCCACCAGGATGAACAATAGGAAATCTGCTCATTGGGGATTCCATTTTGATAGTAAGCCTCCTAGATCAGGTGTACCCAAGAAAGAACAACATAGTTGAGGAATTTATGCACCATCTTTAGAAGAAGACAAATATCCATGTACGCATATTAATAAAGCCCAATCCTCCTTTATTTTTAGGTCTACAAATTAAGTCCCAAGCAACAATGGGAGGATTATTCTTGTCCAAATATTCTGTGATTGAGCGGGTCTTTCTTAGGCGGGCCTCGGACTTTTATCTTAAAATTCCTTGCATTTCTACAGCATTAGCATCCGCGCTCTAGAAAGTGTGATCGAGGCCGGCTAGGACACATGGTGGTCACTATGACTGTTGCTGCGTGCCATCTTGATTTGTCGAAGATCGCCTAATCTCCCGGCCACTTGGTGCCCTTTTTCATCTTTCTTTTCTGCTTTCTTTTGGGCGTGTTTGTGTTGTTTCCCCAACTGACTATTTTAGTTTCGGCGGCTCATGGACTTCTTGTATGGACGTGTTGGTTAATTTATTTACAAAGCGGGGCAAAGCCTATTTATGTCAGAAGTGATGCCTTTTGTAATTACCAACTTTTCCAATGATTCCTTTATAGAGCAATAAGCAAATCACAATGAAGGTGGGCAATGATGATAGAACAACACTAACCATTCCATGTTAGAACTACTAATAAAAGCCCTTCCATGTTAGAACTTCTCTTCTTGTAGGCATGCTCAGGAGATGGAGTAAAAGTAAAAGGATTTTGAAGCAACAACTTGACTCCATTCACAAATATCTGGAAAATTTGCAGACTAAACCTATTCATTTGCAAGACCACAATGAAGACGCTAGCTCGGTGGAGTTTTATGACAAAACTATCACCAAGCTAACAAAATTTTACAAGCAAAAAGGGGATAGGAATACTAATTATTTTCATAATTCTATTCTCAAGAGGAGAAGGAAGAAAAGGATTGGTTCTACTCATGATAGTAACAATTAAGTTTTACAGAATCCAGATGAAATTACGAATTGATTTATAAATTTAGATGACAATGTTGCAGATGCTGCCAGGATTAATGAAGTATCATCATGTGACATTGTGACTTGTGTGTCTTGCCTTGTTATCTTGATCGCTGTATCTTGATGTACTTTTCCTGCCTTGTTAGCAATGAAGTTTACTTTCACCCTGTACTGTTACTTGTAGAGAACAGTGTGATTGTTATGGCTGGAAACAATATGGCCAATCTCAAGGACTGTTCTTGATTCTACTGGCCGTAATACCACCCTAGATTCAATGATGCTTAACAGTGAATATTGGTGGGCTCAGATGTCGATTATTCTGGCATTATTAGGTTCTTCCTGTGGTTCTTTAACAAAGTTTAGTGAACTCTCTTTTAGGAAGGAGGAAGGCAGCAGTGACAAGGATTCGGTGTGCTTTCTGAACCTGTGGAGTCCAAACTGCACATGGTGGCCAGCTAAACCAGATATTGGAGACGATAAACTGCTACAGGTACAACTTCTTACAAATAACACAAACACATGAGTTTACATGACATTTTATTTGACGACTTGGTTCCACGGGATAATTAACAACATGCAGTTCATGAATGTAGACGAGAATCTAACAGACTTAACCTTGGACAGGGCCTAACAATACTTTGTCCACACAATAGACAATACTCCAATCCTTCCTGTTATTCTAACCAATGCTGGATACCCTTGCTTCCTCCTAGAACATCGGCCCATTCTTAAGAGATCTAGTTTGTACAACTTTGTTGACTGTCCACTGGAGCTTACACTGCTTCATCGATCCTGAAAACATGAGAAGACACTTGCGTTGTAAGCATCATATCTGAACTCTGAACACAAATACTCAAACAGAAGAGACTTGTTTCGTTCTAGCTAGACCACCAGAAACTGTACTTTTCCAAGCTTTTTCTTTGGAAGTAGGGAATGTGTTTGTCTGATTGTGCTAAGATTATACCACTGATAAATTGGGCCAGGGTGGCTGCAATTAAGCAGTTTGGCTTATATAGAGTTAGTTCATGGTGCCAGTCGTCATGCATGACCCCATGCATGCATGGTGGTAAAGAAAAACAAAAGTACATAAATACCCTGCATGTTGTGCCTTTTGAGTTAAAGCATCTATGCTAACGACACAGTCCCAGCAAGCAGACAAATACAGC
This sequence comes from Triticum dicoccoides, assembly GCF_002162155.2. NCBI lineage: Eukaryota > Viridiplantae > Streptophyta > Magnoliopsida > Poales > Poaceae > Triticum > Triticum dicoccoides. The sequence goes on along the minus strand of NC_041381.1, from coordinate 678,320,811 downwards.
AGTAACT
>NC_041381.1:678319018-678320279 GCF_002162155.2 Triticum dicoccoides | reverse complement strand
GTATGCTTTGTTGTGTTCAACTGAAAACTTGTTAGAAGCAAAGCATCCTATGTCTGTTGAGAATTATACCTTTTATTAGGTCCAGAAGCCCTGGGTCTTGTACTTGGGGAATGGGACGCGGCCATGCTCGATGCTGTTGACGTCATCGACAAGGATCTGGAAGTGGCGGCGCACCTCCTCGGCGGACTTGGTGCCCCCCATGGCGCTGGCCACCTTCTCCCAGAGGTTGGGGGCGCTCACGCCGTAGTAGGCGAGCGCCTCCTCGAACATCTTGTTCTCCTTCTTGCTCCACCCCGAGTCGGAGCTCGGGGAGGTGCTCCGAGACGACGACCCGGAAGACATCTTCAGGTGAGATGTGATGTTCCACTCGAACTAAGAACACTACTTTCTTGTGCCTGGGGTGCTCTCCTGGAAGTGAGGTAGTCCTTTGCTCTTGTAGAAGCGCTGGTGGTTTGGTTTGGTGTCTCTCTTTGCTATGAGGGCTGCTATTTATAGGCCCTGGGAGCGTGCCTTGGTGTCTCTCTGTGGCTGTGGGTTAAAAGGTGGCTGAGAAGAGGACAATAAGGTTTTGCCGGTTTTCTGAGCTAGTATCAGTATCAGACATGAACAATTTAAGTGACAGCCTGTTTGAGCAATTAAGCCTTTTCGGTCCATTTGCACACTGCCAACGCATGCCGACGTCGTCTCGAGTTGTATCCAACACTACACACATCAACTTTATCTGAATTAACTCATAGCTCTTGAATCCGTCGTAGCTAATGTGCTTTGGTTTGATGTAAAAGACAATTTGATTAATTTATCTTAGTTTTATCTTTTTCCCTTGAATAATTGTTTGACATAATTTCCTGGCTAAGCTGTCAGGCTGGACGGAGCGAGCGGGCTTTTCGGCCCGCTCGTGGCCCGTTCGGGACCGGACCGTTCGGTCCTGGCCCGTTGAAGAAATTAGCCGGTCCGGTTACAGAATTTGGGCCCGATATTTTGTCGGTCCGGTCCGGTCTTTGACCGAGCCGACCGAGCGGACCTCGAAGCGCGCTGCAGGCCGTTCCTTGTCATCGCGGCCACCACACGCTCTGGCCGGCGAGATCCGCGCGCTGGGTGACCGACGACCACGCCCCGCCTTCCCTCTCCCGCGTGGGCGCGCCCCTCCTTGATTTGTTTCCGTTTATTGAGTCGAACAAAGAAGAAAACTCAAGTCGTGCGTGAGGTAGAAGAGAACAGAAAATAGAAAGAACACGCCATCACACCCTTAATTATCTGAGAG
>NC_041381.1:678318273-678318921 GCF_002162155.2 Triticum dicoccoides | reverse complement strand
CACACAGGGGCAAGAGGCAGTCACGCCCTACCGTTTGGTTAAACGGTTTTTCCTTTTAATCAATCGACAGAAAATATATAGAGAGAATGAGATCAACATGATTCGATCCGATAATTTAGGCGCTTCCCACGACAACTCCTCACTGTTGTTCCTTTTATTTGCAAGTAATTAGTAATGAGAGAAATAAGTTCGATCGGATAATCAGGCGCCATCCCATGACGCAGTTTCCTCTTATTCAGACGAACATGCAAAAAATAGAAGGAACAAGAGAGAAAAAATGGTTGGATCCGACAATCACGGTGTCATCCCACGATTATCTTCACGTCAGAATTAATCCACCAATCACGGCAAGGCTCATACAAGGAAAATCATGGGCCCATGCACGCGCTAAATCACTTGCATGCAACGGAAAAAACTGCTAAAGATATACTTGCGGACGCTCGATACTAACCGTCGCGCCGCCCCCTCTCCCCCGCACGGCCGCGCCGCTCCCTCTCTCTCTCTCTCTCTTGTGCATCTCCTTCACACCGCCGCGCCGTCAACAGGTGCGTCTTCTCCGGCTCCGGCCACCGTGCTGCTTCTCCGACAACCTCTCCGACATCCTAGGCCCACATGCAGTGACTGAACGTCGCCGGGACCGTGAGGACC
>NC_041381.1:678299990-678317724 GCF_002162155.2 Triticum dicoccoides | reverse complement strand
GGTTAATTAACTTCCAAATAGCAGCATCACAGTAAAAGCAGGTTATCACAAGCGTGGTCCTATATTTTTAAACATGGCAGCATATGATATATGATCGTTACAAATTGAATATGTTGTAGTATTATCTATTTAGGATTTCTAATTAACCCTGCGGAGCGAAAACGGAAGCTTGGTTTGTTTTGAACGTGTTCCTTCTGGGCAAGTTTGAGTGACCAGAGTGTTTTCCCCCTCGAATGAAAGGGCAAATAAAAGGAGAGGAGGGGGCATCACATATTGTGTGGAATTTATATCTTATCTTGTACATAAGAACTAACTTTATATCTGCATGTATGTCTTCTATTTTTGGCAAAGTTAAAAAATTCAGTTGCTAACACGCATGTTTTTGTTGTCATTTTTTGGGATGACATTTGCTCTTGCATATTTTGCCAGTATTCTCTAAGGCAGGCCATCATGATACAGTTCATGTACGTTAGTAAAACATAACTTTATCCTACATACAATCCGCACTATCTTAGCGCTTTCTTCTTGACGAAAATGATGACGCGCTACAGCCGAGTGGGCGTGACGTGTTTGGGGAAAATGAAATTAGTGACCCGAGCCACTGAAATAGGCGACATAGATCTTTCCCTCCTTGCCTGCAATTTGATCTTGGGCGAAGATTTGTTATAAACTTGTTGCGATACTATAATTCAGCGCCGGGCTCCGGAAAATCGGAAATCCTTCGTTTGACCATAGAGTCATGTCTCCAAGTGAGAAGGTAGATAACATAAAAGGCATCTCGCATTGTGGGAATATATACATTAGCTTGTATGGAGGAACGAACTTTCTATCTACACTGTATGTTTCGATTCTTATGTTTAGTTTTTCAGAACAACCAGCCTGATTTTTTCAATTTTTTTAATCAACCAGGCTGAATGTGTAAGTACAAACATCATCTACCATCTATCTTCACAAAAGAAGCAAAGTGGGAATGCTTTTGGGCTCTGTCTGAGCCATCATTAGTTGGTAACTTGGTATACAGTATCTTCTTCTTTGCCTGCTGCTTGGTGGATAATTGACTGATCCCTCCCTATATGGATGCCAAGTAGTAGTCCTGGACCGGACAGGATTCCGTGTCACTGCATCATCGGCTGGCCATATTCCAAATTTCAGCACAAAAGCTCTGGGATCCGGATTCAGTTCTCTCAACAAGTTGCTGGAGATGAGGATCAGAATCCAGGCTAGGGGTAGTGGGCGTCGCTATATATGCCGTGGATTCAAAGCTACCCGCCCGTCTTTCTTTCTTTTCACCTGAAAAGGAAACGGCATCCCTCCGACTTTATCCTCTTCACAGGGTACGTGCATGGCACACACTACCCCCGCTGCCACGGGTTCATTCTAACAAGCTAAATCAGAGCTAGTGTGGCCAATGTATTCATTAATGCTATTATTGCTAGTAGGAATAATATGGCCGTAGCTACATGTGTCCTCGTTTTTCAGTCTTTATTTTCGTGGCCACAACGTTTAGCAAGCTTGAGATAAGTTTTACCCTGGCTTATGATACTGTCATGCTTTCACCACAATCACAAATTGTTGTCCACAAATCGTCCAATATAAGATAACTTAAAAAACTTTCCTGACGGACTGAAACCACTCTCATAGTATCAACATCAACGTAGCATGACAAAAACAACTAGCGGCTAGGTCTAGGAACTTATGGTCGATACATGTAAGAGGATTAGAGATGAGGGAACTGGCGTAATGATTTGTGTATAGTATGGAGCCTACTGGGCAAGTATATATACAGGTGAGGGAAGAAAGTTTTTTTAGGGAAACAACAAGACTCTGTTGCTTTATTTTGTTAATTTTCAAATAAACAGTATAGATGAGATGTTCCAGGGAAAAACAAAAGCAAAGAAGAAAAAAGCTAAACAACAACAATAGTCTCATAGGTCAACTATATCTAAAAGAGTTGACCCATGTTTCAATATGAAGATACCCTTTTCTCTTTGCTCCATGGATAGTTTATTTGAGCTAATCCTTAAACTTCTTCCTGCAAGTGTAAAGGTTAGGAGTAATGCCTTTGAAGATGAAGTCATTCCTTGTTGTCCAAATTTCCCATGAGGCTAAAATGATGATCTCAAAAGAGAAAAGCATTCCCAGGAGTTCCTTGATGTGATCAATATCTGCTTGGACTCCTTGGTAGCTTGGTTTGCAAGATGGGCAAAGGTATGTCCAACATACATGTGCAAAAGGACAATGGATGGAAAGATGACCTCTAGTTTCCCTGCATGCCAGACATAACACAAGTATAACAAGCAAGAGAAAAATTCTTCTTATGAAGCATTGCTCTAGTGTTGCGTCTATTCTGGAGAAGTAGCCATAAGAAGATTTTGTGCTTGAGCTGACAACAAGTCCTCCATACCCATTTGATGGCTGGGATGACTGGATGATCCACGGTGATAAACTAGTATGCTTTGGACACTTTGAAGTTGGAGGCACCTAGAGGTAGATTCCAATTGTATGTCTTTGTAGTGGGCTGCAATTTTTGTGACATTGTATCAAGCTCTTGGAATTTAGTGTAAGCTTCTTCAGAGAGAGGTAGATGGAAATGATCTGAGAAATCTTCCAAGTTACAAGCTTTGCAAGGATCTATGTTTATTCTAAGAAAAAGAATGCAAGTATGGACATTTTCTAATACTAGGGATGTCCTGCCATTTGTCATGCCAAAGATCAATGGATCGACCGTTCTAAACAAATCAACCGACATGAGTTTTACAAACGTGCAGGAACTTAAGGCAATTTCTCCACCAGGATGAACAATTGGAAATCTGCTCATTGGGGGTTCCATTTTGATAGTAAGCTCCTAGATCAGGTTTACCCAAGAAAGATCAGCATAGTTGAGGAATTTATGCACCATCTTAAGAAGCAGAAAAATATTCCGTGTATGTTGATTAATTATGCCCAGTCCTCCTTTATTTTCAGGTCTGCAAATTAAGTCCCAGGCAGCAATGGGAGGATTATTCTTGTCCAAATATTTCATGATTGAGCGTGTCATTCTTAGGTGGGCCTCTGACTCTATCTTCAAATTCCTTGCATTTCTGCAGCATTAACACCTGCTCTCTAGATAATGTGATCGAGACTGGCTAGGACACACGGTGGTCGCTGTGACTGTTGCTCCATGACTTCTTGATTTGTCGCAGATCGCCTGAGCTCCCGGCCTTTTTCATCTTTCTTTGATGCTTTCTTTTGGGCGTGTTTGTGTTGTTTCCCCAGCTAACTATTTTAGTTTCGGCAGCTCGTGGACTTGTTGTTTAATTTATTTATAAAGCGGGGCAAAAGCCTATTTCATGTCAGAAGTGGTGCCTTTGTAATTACCAACATTTCCAATGATTCCTATAGAGCAATAAGCAACTCATAATGAAGGTGGGCAATGATGATAGGACAACACTAACCATTCCATGTTAGATCTACTAATAAAAAACCTTTCCATGTTAGAACTTCCCTTCTTGCAGGCATGCTCAGGATCAGGAATTTTTTTAGACTAAACCTACTCATTTGCAGGACCACAATGAATAAGCTATCTTGGTGTATTTCATGACAAAATTATGACCAAGCTCACAAAATTTTACAAGCAAAGAGCTAAGAGGCATTGGGTTAGAAAAGGGGTCGTGTTGGGGATATTACTGCTGGGCGTAAACCGACCTATCTGAGCCGGGTTAGCTTCATTAGTAGATCAACAGTGTAGAAGCCCAAGAGGCATGAGAATAAGGGCCCAAGGCCTGTAGTCGGTTTAGCACATGTAGCTATAAACCGGCCCGGTATGTAAACTTGTATCATAAGTGAGGAATAGAGAGAGACCAACCCGGATGAGTATGAACCGGAGATTGGGACTCTCTGAACCGACGGGCGTCACCCATGTATATAAGGGGACGACCCGGGACGGTTCAAGGACGACAACCCGAGGCCTAGGAGAAGCTTATTTGCTCCCTAGTCATCGAGATCACATCAATCCCATCACAACTAGACGTAGGCTTTTACCTTCATCGAAGGGGCCGAACTAGTATAACTCTGTGTCTTTGCGTCCGCTTTAACCCCTTCAAGTTAAACCGTCGCGATGGCTCCACGACTAAGTCCTTTCATGAGGACATCTGCCGTGACAAAACCACGACAGTTGGCGCCCACCGTGGGGCTATCGCACGATAGTTTGATGATCTTGGAGGGCAAGTTCGAAGGACTCGAAGGCTATGCCGTGGGCCGGATGACCAAGAGTCATCGCGGCAAGCTCTACATCGACGATGCAGGATGGGGCCCCGAGGCCGGTTCAATCGAGTACGGATACCGGGTCCCCTTTGGTGGCATCCACGTTTTCATTGGCAAGATCGGAGAGCCAGGGCCTGAGCTGGACATCTACACCGACCTCGTCGAGACAGCTCAACGTACGAGATCTGCCCAAGCTAAACCGGCCGTGAGGCGTGCCTTTGTGGGAGTTATCCACGGAGGAAGTCACGAGGGCGGATCAGAATCTGGTACTGAAACCGTCGTTTGCTCTAACGACGAATCATCAACCGGAGAGACGGAATCTCTGTATCAGCTACGAGATGGCCGGATTGGGGGCTGTTCCGATGGTGACAGTATTCCGGACCCCTCTGATCTACCCAACCGGGTTGGAATATTCATGGCTGGTACACAAGCAGTGCTTCATTCTTCGACGGCTGCGGCGACGATAGCCGGTTCAACAGCGGCGACGGCTACCGGGGCAGGAGGCCCCGTGCACCCGCCAGCTCAAGTTTTATCAGATCTGTTCGATGTGTTGGCTGCGCTCATGGCAGAAGTTAACCCGGCAGATCAGGATGCTCACGATGCGGAGATTGCAAGAGTGAAAGAACAAATCGCCCAGGCCAAAGCGGATCTAGCAGCTGCTGACGCCAGGATGACGGGAGAGCGGGCCGCTTTAGATGCACAGGCTTATAGGCTCATGTTGGATCAGAACGCGTCGCATGAAGTCATGAAGAGGAAATATAGATCCCGTTTGCCTTCAGGTTTCGAAGGAAGAGACCTTTTCAACACCCCCGGAGCAGGAACCAGTAATCCACCAGCAGTAAACCGGACGGAAGCGCCTGGGATGGCCGCGCCGGTTCAACCCCGTTTGATAGATCTGCCTCGTCATAACGCTGGAGTCTTGAGGCTGTGCAAACACCTCCGGGCCACTACTCCAATCCGATGAATAACCTTGTTGCAGCTGCGGCGCGATTGGAAGCTATTCCGGTTGAAGGTGATTCACCACAGGCAGTAGAGACGCGCCGGGTTAAGGAACTCCTTAGAACATCCTTAGTTCAACAGGAAGAATACTTATACAGCCGCGACCGGATCCACTCTACCCCCCGCCCAAGCCGAAGCTATAGCAGGCGCGTGGATGAACCGGCCATATCAAGTAATGAACGGCGTGGTGCGCCCCGTGGCAACCACCCGACAGGTGGTGTTGATAATGCCCAGGAGGTAGTAGACCGGGCCCGGGCACGCAGGGAGGCCGAGTTAGCAGCACAGCACCAAGCATATCAGCCTATGCTGGTTCGTCCAACCGTATCGATTGAGCCTGGCCTCTCCTCTAATTCGCTGGGGGTACCTTGCCTCGCCCCCGCTTTACGCAATGTACGCTTGCCCAAAGACTTCAAAGGTCCGCGCAAGGTGCCGAATTACACTGCCGATTTAGCTCAAGAAGCATGGATAGAAAGCTATGAAATGGCCATGGAGATGCTGGATGTGGACGAGGCCGCGTGTGCAAAGTACTTCACCACGATGCTCGAAGGCACGGCCCGTACTTGGTTGAAGAGCTTACCACCCAATTCTATCAGTTCATGGGCCCAACTGCGAACCCGGTTTATCCAGAATTTCAAAGATACATGTAAATAGCCCATGTCCGTAGTGGACTTGGCGGCTTGTGTCCAGGGGGAAGGGGAGTCAACAACCCGTTGGGTGCGCCGCGTTTCGGAAATTCTGCATTCATCAGACCGGATCAACGCGGATTCTGCGATCATAACCCTGGAGGGTAATTGCCGGTTTACGCCTTTAAAATTAAAGTTGGGACGCATGAAGAGGTTTTGTAATGACATGGGCACTCTCATGGGCGCTTTAGTGAAGTATGCTGATTCTGATAGTACCAAGGATCCCGAGTCTGACGATGACGAGACAGGGAAGGGAAAGAAGAACAGCGGCTCCTAGGGCCAGCAACATCATTCGGCAGGTAACAGTGGAGGCAAGCGTAAGGTGCATGGTAACATGGACTTTGTAGCCAACACCAACGCGCAGGACAAGGGCCAGCGGCGCAAGGGTAAACGGCCGAATCGAAGAGGAGCGCCTAATCCCAATCCGGACCGCTTGAACTATTTATTGAATCAGCCCTGTCCGAAGCACGGGACGACGGAGATGCCAGCGAACCACCTATGGAAGGATTGCTATATTATGCACGAGTTCAAGAATTCCAACGCTTTCCGGTATGATCAAGGTTCGGGCGGCGATTCAGGATCCGGGCTAGGTTTCGGTGGAGGAAATTCCGGTTCAGGATTTAACGGTACGTCAGACGGACATAGTAATCAGAACAATCAGAATTACCAAGGAGGTTACAACCACCAACAGCAACAGTCGGGTTATCAGAGCCACCCGAAGCAGTTGAATAGTGGGTAGTACCATGTCTTCACCACCAGCTTAGACAAGCAAGACCGGAAGCTTCAGAAGCGGGCAGTCAACACTGTTGAACCGGCCACGCCTCGCTACCTACGCTGGTCAGAGCAGCCCATTGTTTGGAGTAGAGAGGATCATCCCCCAGGTGGACAATCCGGGTCAGCTAGCCCTGGTAGTGGCACCTCAGGTGGGAGGTTATAAGTTCACAAAAGTACTCATGGATGGAGGGAGTAGTATTAACATCCTGTACTATGAGACCTTCCGTCGTATGGGGCTAACAGATAAACATCTCAAACCGTCCAATACAGTGTTCCATGGTGTGGTGCCTGGCAAGTCAGCATATCCGGTTGGTAAGATAGCTCTGGAAGTGGCCTTCGGAGATGAATATGATTCTAGATCAGAAACTTTGACATTTGAGGTGGTAAAAATACAGAGTCCATATCACGCCCTATTTGGGCGGCCGGCTTATGCCAAATTCATGGCACGGCCTTGTTATATTTATCTGCAACTCAAGATGCCGGGTTACAAGGGGACAATAACGGTTCATGGGAGCCGCAAGATCGCTTTGGAATGTGAGGAAGGTGATGCGGCTTATGCAGAGTCGGTTTGTGCCACCGAGGAGCTAAAGTATTATAAGGACAATGTTGATCCGACGGACATGACTCCGTTGAAGAAGCCAACCACAGAGCATGATCCGGCCCTGAAATTCAAATCGGCAGCTGAGACTAAGCTTGTTGACTTCGTGCCTGGTGATTCATCCAAACAGTTCAGTATCAGTGCCAACCTGGATCCAAAATAGGAAAGCGCGCTCATTGAGTTCATCCGTGAGAATCGGGATATTTTCGCCTGGAAACCTTCTGACATGCCAGGTGTACCGAGGGAACTCGCTGAGCACACTCTTAATATTGATCCCAAGTATAAACCGGTGAAGCAGTTTCTCCGCCGGTTTAACGAAGAAAGACGCAAGGCCATCGAAGAAGAAGTAGCCAGGCTCTAGGCGGCTGGTTTTATCGTTGAAGTTTTCCATCCAGAGTGGCTTGCTAATCCGGTGCTGGTTCTTAAGAAGAACGGCACTTGGCGCATGTGTGTGGATTACACAGATCTTAACAAGGCTTGTCCGGCAGATCCTTTCGCCCTCCCCCACATTGACCAGATTATTGATGCTACGGCGGGTTGTGAGCGTTTGAGCTTTTGGATGCATATTCTGGGTATCATCAGATCAAGATGGCAGTTAAGGACCAGGAGAAAACAACGTTTATCACCCCCTTTGGAGCCTTCTGCTATGTGTCTATGCCTTTTGGGCTCAAGAGCGCCCAAGCTACTTATCAACACTGTGTACAGAATTGCCTGCATAAACAGATCGGCCGTAATGTGCACGCTTATGTAGACGATATTGTGGTTAAGTCAAGGGAGAAGGAGACACTAATTGACGATTTGAAGGAAACCTTTGACAGCCTGCTGGTTTACGAGATGATGCTCAACCCGGCCAAATGTGTTTTTGGTGTTCCGGCAGGCAAGTTATTGGGTTTTCTCGTGTCCAACGGGGGAATCGAAGCTAACCCGGAGAAGATCACGGCTATTACTTCCCTGGTTAAACCGAAGTGCATTAATGACGTCCAGCGTTTGGCAGGCCGGATTGCCGCGTTGAGCCGGTTTATCAGCCACCTCGGAGAGAAGGCCATCCCTTTGTACCAGATGATGAAGAAGACAGATCAGTTTGTCTGGAGTCTAGCTGCTGATGAAGCGTTGGAGGACTTAAAGCGGCAATTGGCCAACCCGCCTGTGCTCGCCTCTCCCATTGACAAGGAGCCGCTTCTGCTATATGTTGCTGCTAATGCCAGGGCGGTTAGCGTGGCCATTGTGGTAGAGCGGAAGGAGGTAGGGAAGGAACATCCGGTTCAACATCCGGTTTATTATATCAGCGAAGTACTTATTGAATCTAAGCAAAGGTATCCGCATTGGCAAAAGCTGGTGTATGGGGTTTTTATGGCTAGCCGGAAGCTGAAGCAATATTTCCAAGGGCACCCCATCACGGTGGTCAGTTCTGCTCCCTTAGGCGATATCATACAAAACCGAGAAGCAACTGGCCGGATTGCTAAGTGGGCTATAGAACTTGGGCCACACGATCTGAAATACGTGCCTCGGACGGCGGTAAAATCTCAAGCGCTTGTAGATTTCATTAATGATTGGACAGAATTGCAAGCGCCTGAAGAAAAGCCGGATCACACTTATTGGACCATCCACTTTGATGGATCCAGGCAATTGGAGGGCTCGGGGGCTGGAGTCGTACTCACTTCCCCACGAGGTGACAAGTTTTGTTACGTTCTTCGCTTAATGTTCCCTTGTACTAACAATGCAGCTGAGTATGAAGCCTTGCTCCATGGTCTCCGGATGGCTAAGGAGATGAATTTAAGCCAGGTTAGGTGCTTCGGTGACTCGGACCTAGTAGCTCAACAAGTGTCCGGCACTTGGGATTCCAAGGACCCGCTCATGGCTGCATATCGTCGTGAGGTGGATATCGTCACGGGTCATTTCAAGGGCTATCAGGTGGACCAAGTGGACCGTCGGAAGAATGAAGCGGCAGACGCTTTAAGCTGGTTGGGCTCTCAACGTAAACCGGTCCCGCCCAATGTTTTTCTGGACGTACTGTATAACCCATCGGTCAAGCTCCCTGGTGAAGCGGATTTGGCTATTCCTGATCCGGAGGCTCAATTGGTGGCAGCCCTTCACGTCATTCCAGATTGGACGCGCCCTTATCTTGCGTACATGAACCGGGGCGAGTTACCAGAAGATGAGACGTTGGCCCGGCAAATAGTCCGGCGGTCTAAGTCTATGACTATTATTAATGAATTGCATCATTGCAGCGTATCCGGGGCGTTTCAACGCTGTGTGTCCCCTGAGGAAGGCTATGAAATATTGCGTGAGATCCACGAAGGAGATTGTGGTCACCACGCCGGTTCAAAATCCTTGGTGGCTAAAGCATTCCGCCACGGTTTTTATTGGTTGACTGCCCATGCTGATGCGGAAGATCTAGTCAGACGGTGTGATGGTTGCCAAAAGTTTTCCAGACGTGCTCATGTACCGGCCCAAGAATTGAGGATGATTCCGATTACTTGGCCATTTGCGGCTTGGGGGCTGGATATGGTTGGACCTTTCAAAAGGTCCAAGGACAAAAAGACCCACCTCCTGGTGGCGGTTGACAAATTTACAAAGTGGGTGGAGGCAGAACCTGTTAGCAAGTGTGACGCGGCTACGGCAGTTCAGTTCATCAAGAAGGTGATTTTCCGGTTTGGCTTTCCACACAGTATCATCACAGATAATGGTACCAATTTATCCAAAGGTGCCATGAAAGAGTTCTGCGAACGTGAGCACATCCGGCTTGACATTTCTTCAGTAGCCCACCCGCAGTCCAATGGTCAAGCGGAAAGGGCTAATCAAGAGATCTTGAGAGGCATCAAGCCCCGGCTTATGGTCCCTTTGCAGAGGACACCGGGTTGTTGGGTCGAAGAGCTACCATCTGTGTTATGGAGTATCAACATTACGCCTAACAGATCCACGGGATACACACCGTTCTTTATGGTCTATGGAGCGGAGGCGGTTCTCCCGAGCGACATCCGTCATGACTCACCTCGTGTGGCAGCTTATGTTGAAGCGGACAACAAGACGGCACGGTAGGACGCTTTGGATCGGTTGGATGAAGAGCGTGACATAGCAGTTGCCCGCTCGGCGATTTACCAACAGGATCTTCGTCGTTACCATAGTCGCCGGGTCAGAACCAGAACTTTTCAAGAAGGAGATTTGGTGCTTCGGCTCATCCAAGACCAGACTGATATGCACAAGTTATCCCCACCTTGGGAGGGACCTTTCGTGGTCAGCAAGAATCTGCACAACGAGTCATACTATCTGATCGATATTCGAGAGCATAAAGACTCACGCACGTCAGAGGAGGAGACCAACAGGCCGTGGAAGGAAGAATAGGATTAGTTCTATTATTGATAGTAACAATTAATTTTACAGATTCCAGATGAAATTGTGGATTGATTTATAAATTACTTCACTAATTTATTTTCAACTAGTAATGCCAACTTAAATACTTTGCCTTCTTCGAACAACAATAGTGAGAACATCATGGATTGTACTTCCATACCAGATAAAAATGAAGTTTTGCAGGTTCTTAAAGGATTGAAGAGGAATGCATCCCGTGGACCAGATGGGCTTAATGTAGCCTTCTACCTCCCAGCTTGGAAGTGGATAGGAGAAGATGTAACTATATTAGTTAAAGATTTCTACACAAGGGGCAAGCCTCATCCTCAACTTAATAAAACCCGCATTACTTTAATTTCGAAGAAAGACCAAAATCCCTCAAGATTTTAAGCCCATTAGTCGTGTAGAAAATCATCACAAATACTTTAGCTAATACTCTAGATCTTCTTCCTGATTACATCCATGAGTCTTAGCAAGCTTTTGTTCAGGGTAGAAGGATTTCTAATAATATTATTGTTCCTTAATAAATCACTCACCCCTTTCTTCTTAACTCCTGGAAGCACAAAGCTTTTATTCCTAAAACTGATTTAGCCAAAGCTTTTGACAGAATTGAGTGGTGCTTCATTAGGAGGGCTTTGCTACGTAATGGGTCTCATCTTGGGCATCCTCTTATTCTTCCTGGTAAAAATAGACATTTATTGATAAATTTAAATACAAACTTAATTATTACAATGCAAACATGTTGTCTCATGCAGGGAGGCTCACTCTTATTAAATCAGTTTTTGCTTCTCTCCGTATTTATTCCATGTCTAATATCATGTTAAATAAATCCACCATCAATAAACTCACTTCCATTATTAGAAAATTCTGGTGGACTCATATCAACAAGGACAATGATTCTAAACCTATTTACTCTAGAGCTTGGGATGATAATTGCAAACCTATGTTGTGGCCTAAGCATAACTGCATAAGAGAATTATATACGATGAATAAGTCCATTGTTTCTACAATGGCTTGGAGAATTATTAAGAATCACAATTCCTTTTTTACTAAAATTCTCAAAGCCAAATATTTTCTTAACTCTTCTATTTGGAAAGCCGGTGTTCATATTCCTATATCTGCTTTCTCATCCTCTATCCTCAAAATTCTCCATTTGACTTGCAAGGCTATTCAAACTCAAATTGCTAATGTAACTACTTGCATTTGGACTAGTCTTTGGTGCAAATACTGGGACAACGTCTATGATTATCTGAACCCCAATTTAGATAGGCCTTGTCCCAAAGTTGTGAGTGACCTTTGAAAACCCAATTGTAAAAGTTGGGATGATGATAAAATTAGCATATTCTTTGATAAGTGTTTAAAAACAAATTTCAGATCCTCCTATAACTAATGTTAAAATGGATGATACTTTATGCTGGACTCGCACTTCTAATGTAGAATGCACCACGAAAAGTGCTTACAAAGCTTTGATGCAGGAAGCCCCATTCTGTTCCCAAGCCCCAAACAATGCATGTTCAGAGCCTAAGATTTCTACCTTTAATCAGGTTTGCAAAAGAAAAAATTTGGCTCCTAGGGTCAAAACTTTTGCCTAACGAATTTTAAGACGGGCACTAGCTACCGGAGTAACAGGATCCAAGTATTCTACTCATATTTAAAAATAATGTTGCAATGTGGTGATACTGAAACAGATCTTCGTCTCTAGCTTCTATAAATATAATATCTCATATGGTTCATATTAGGTCTCAAGTCTGATGAGTCAAGTCCTAATTTATATCCCACTGATGTGATTCAAATGGCTCAGTCTTCTCACTATGTTGAATTAAATCTAGATACTATTTTTACTCTTCTATGGGATATTTAGAAAGCTACGGATGATCTTCTTTTTAATAAGAAGAAATGGAGTCACATGCTTGTCTTTTGTGCTACCAAAAACCAATGCTTAATGCAGGATTAATAGAGGAGAATAGGAGATCAAAATAGGTTCCATCATCAATAATGATACACCTTACCAAGATCCAAACACAAGTCTCAATTTGCAGTTCTCTCGGCTTATAGTGATGCAACTTACAATCCGGAGATAGCAAAAGATGAAACTGGTCATAGAATTTTTCTCCAAAATGATTCTAACAATCATACTATATTTGTTCAAACTTCTACGAAAATTGTTTCTTCTATCTTGTAGGCTGAAGCACTAGGATTAACACTAGCAACAACAACGGCTAACGTTCTTGGATGGAATTCTGTTGCTCTTTTCTTTGGTCGCTGGAATCTAGTCAAATCTTGATACGTCTCCAATGTATCTATAATTTATGAAGTATTAACATCAATTATATATGGTTTTGGTGCACTTTAGATTATTTTTCTGGATGAACTTATTAATCTAGTGCCCGGTGCCAAATAATGTTATCTACTTGTTTTTGGTTTTATAGAAAATCAATATCTAGGAATCTTAAAATATTCCAGTGGTTTAATATGATTTTCTAGGAATATATATGATTTTTGGGCGAAGGAATCAACACAAAACGATGCCCGAGGGCCCCACACGGGAAGGAGCACGGCCATCCCTGGCTGCGCCATGGGCCCGTGTGAGCAGCCCTTAGTTTGGTTGGAGCTCTTCTTTCACTTTATGGAAGCTAATTTCCGGTGAAAAATCCCCTCAAAATTTCAGCCCGATCGGATTTATGGATCTACGGATATAAAAGAAATGGTATTCGACCAGAAAATAGTACCAAAAACAAAGAGAAACCGAGGAGGAGAGATCCAATATCGGAGGGGCTGCCATCCTCCGGGAGCCATGGAGGCCAAGGTCAAGAGGGGGAAACCTTCTCCCATCTATGGGGAATGCCTAGTAAGAAGAAGAAGGAGGGGAGCCTCTGCCCCCTCTCTCCCAGTAGCGCTAGAGCGCCGTTGGGGGGATCATCATGACGACGATCTTTTCCATCAACTTTGCCGCCGTCATCAACATCTTTCTGCCTCTCCGTGCAGCGGTTTACCTTCTCTCACGCCACTGTAATAAATACCCGAACATGGTGTCTAATGCTAAATATTATTATCCAATGATGTGTTGCATCTCTATTATGTCTGAGTAGTTTTCTTTTATCATGTGGGTTAATTGTGATATGCTATGGTTGACATGAGTTGTATGCTATTATGGTGCTGTCCTATGGTGCCCGTCGTTTCGCACACACGTGTATGATTCACGTTGTAGGCTGTTGCAATATGTGATTAATTTGCTGGAGTGATAGAAAGCTAAACTCCACTTCGTGAGTTGTTGCATATGGGATTAAAGGGGACATTATAACTTAATGTTATGATTAGGTTTTACCTTAATGAATCTTTGATATTTGCGGATGCTTGCTAGAGTTCCATTCATAAGAACATATGATTCAAGTACGGATAATATGTTAGCTTAGGCCTCTCCCGCATAAAAAACTGCAATAGAGGATTATCACTATCATTTCATACCCAATTGCCCAAGGACAGTCATTTCTTTTTTTTTCAAAACCCTTTTCTTTATTATTCTTTTTATTAAAACAGCACCTATATCTTTATATTGTTGCAAAGCTATTGTTTTGTTCTCGTAAAGTAGTTTTATTTCTTGTTCTAGGTAAAGCAAACATTAAGTTTGCATAGAGTTGCAACAGTGATTGATAGAACTTGAGAGAATATTAATTCTACCTTTAGCTCTTCGTTGGGTTCGACACTCTTATTGAAAAGGCTACAACTGATCCCATGCACCACTGGGTTATCAAAGCTGCAGGAGCAAGGAATTTATTGGAGAATCTAATGAAGGAAATATGCCCTATGACTATGAGATTATGCAACTCCCGTTTACCGGAGGAACACTTTGTGTGCTACCAAACGTCACAACATAATGGGTGATTATAAAGGTGCTCTACAGGTGTCTCCGAAGGTACTTGTTGAGTTGGCGTATTTTGAGATTATGAGTTGTCACTCCGATTGTCGGAGAGGTATCTCTGGGCCCTCTCGGTAATGCACATCACTATAAGCCTTGCAAGCAATGTGAATAATGAGTTAGTTACAGGATGATGCGTTATGGAACGAGTAAAGAGACTTGCCGGTAACAAGATTGAACTAGGTATGATGATACCGACGATCGAATCTCGGTCAAGTAACATACCGATGACAAAGGGAACAACGTATGTTGTTATGCGGTTTGACCGATAAAGATCTTCGTAGAATATGTGGAAGCCAATATGAGCATCCAGGTCCCACTATTGGTTATTGACCGGAGACATGTCTCGGTCATGTCTACATAGTTCTCGAACCCGTAGGGTCTGCACGCTTAAAATTCGGTGACGACCGGTATTATGAGTTTAAGTGTTTTGATGTACCTAAGGTAGTTCGGAGTTCCGGATGAGATCGGGGACATGACGAGGAGTCTCGAAATGGTCGAGATGTAAAGATCGATATATTGGACGAGTATATTCGGACTTCGGAAAGGTTCCGAGTGATTCGGGTATTTTTCGGAGTACCGGAGAGTTACGTGAATTCGCCGGGGAGTATATGCGCCTAATTGGGCCATACGGGAATAGAGGAGAGAGGCCAAAAGGAAGGAGGCGCCCCCCCCCCTCTGGTCCGAATTGGACAAGGGGTGCAGCCCCCTTTTCCTTCTCCCTCTCCCCCTCTTTCCTTCTCTCCTACTCCAGAAAGGAAAGGGGAATCCTACTATGACTTGGGAGTCCTAGTAGGACTCCCCACACTTGGCGCGCCCCCTCTAGGGCCGGCCTATCCCTCCCTCCTTTATATACGGGGGCAGGGGGGCACCTCTAGACACAACAATTGATCTCTTGATCTCTTAGCCATGTGCGGTGCCCCTCTCCACCATATTCCACCTTGGTAATATCGTAGCGATGCTTAGGCGAAGCCCTGTGTCGGTAGCATCATCAACAACGTCATCATGCCGTCGTGCTGACGGAACTCTCCCGCAAAGCTCTGCTGGATCGGAGTTCGTGGGATGTCATCGAGCTGAACATGTGCTGAACTCGGAGGTGTCGTTCGTTCGGTACTTGGATCGGTCGGATCGTGAAGACGTACGACTACATCAACCGCGTTGTGCTAACGCTTCCGCTTATGGTCTACGAGGGTACGTGGACGACACTCTCCCCTCTCATTGCTATGCATCACCATGATCTTGCGTGTGCGTAGGAATTTTTTTGAAATTACTACGTTCCCCAACAGTGGTATCAGAGCCTGGTTTTATGCGTAGATATTATATGCACGAGTAGAACATAAGTGAGTTTTGGGCGATACAAGTCATACTGCTTATCAGCATGTCATACTTTGGTTCGGCGGTATTGTTGGATGAAGCGGCCCGGACCGACATTACGTGTACGCTTATGCGAGACTGGTTCTACTGACGTGCTTTGCACATAGATGGCTGGCGGGTGTCAGTTTCTCCAACTTTAGTTGAACCGAGTGTGGCTACGCCCGGTCCTTGAGAAGGTTAAAACAACACTAACTTGACGAACTATCGTTGTGGTTTTGATGCGTAGGTAAGAACGGTTTTTGCTCAGACCGTAGCAGCCACGTAAAACTTGCAACAACAAAGTAGAGGACGTCTAACTTATTTTTGTAGGGCATGTTGTGATGTGATATGGTCAAGACGTGATGCTATATTTTATTGTATGAGATTATCATGTTTTGTAACCAAGTTATCGGCAACTGGCAGGAGCCATATGGTTGTCGCTTTATTGTATGCAATGCAATCGCCCTGTAATTGCTTTACTTTATCACTAAGCTGTAGCGATAGTCGTAGAAGCAATAGGTGGCGAATCGACAACGATGCTACGACGGAGATCAAGGTGTCGCGCCGGTGACGATGGTGATCATGACGGTGCGTCGGAGATGGAGATCACAAGCAAAAGATGATGATGGCCATATCATATCACTTATATTGATTGCATGTGATGTTTATCCTTTATGCATCTTATTTTGCTTTGATTGACGGTAGCATTATAAGATGATCTCTCAATAAATTTCAAGGTATAAGTGTTCTCCCTGAGTATGCACCGTTGCGAAAGTTCTTCGTGCTGAGACACCACGTGATGATCGGGTGTGATAGGCTCTACGTTCAAATACAACGGGTGCAAAACAGTTGCACACGCGGAATACTCAGGTTAAAGAGGAAAGGGGAAGAACAGAGGAGGAGAGGGGAAAGGGGAAGAACAGAGCGAGCTCGGGTGGACGAAGGGTTTATGTACGTCGACCTTTAGTACCGGTTCGTGACACGAACCGGTACTTAAGGTGCTGGAGGGGCCCCAGACTGACAACATCCTGCCACCACTCTCTTTAGTACCGGTTCGTGGACACGAACTGGTGCTAAAGGTTCTCCACGAACTGGTACTAATGAGAGCGGCCGGGTAGCCGTTGGAACCGGCACTAATGGACACATTAGTGCCGGCTCAAAACCAAACCAGCACTAATGTGCTTCACATTTGACCCTTTTTCTACTAGTGAGAGTTGACCCATGTTTCAATATGAAGATACCCTATTCTCTTTTCTCCATGGATAGTCCATTTGAGCTCCTCCTTAAACTTCTTCCTGCAAGCATAAAAGGTTAGGAGTAATGCCTATGAAGATGAAGTCATTCCTTGTTGTCCAAATTTTGCATGAGGCTAAAATGATGATCTCAAAAGAGAAAGGCATTCCCAGGAGTTCCTTGATGTCATCAATATCTGTTTGGACTCCTTGGTAGCGTGGATTGGCAAAGGTATGTCCAACATACATGTGCAAAAGGACAATGGAAGAAAAGATGACCTCTAGTTTCTAATACCTACATACCAGACATAACACAAGTATAACCAACAAGAGAAAAATTCTTCCTATGAAGCATTGCTCTACTGTTGCATCTATTCTGGAGAAGTAGCCATAGGAAGATTTTGTGTTTGAGCTGACAACAAGTCCTCCATATCCATTTCATGGCTGGATGATCCACAATGATAAATTGGTATGCTTTGGACACTTTGAAGTTGGAGGCACCTGGAGGTAGATTCCAATTGTATGTCTCTAAAGTGACATTGTATCAAGCTCTTGAATTTAGTGTAAGCTTCTTCAGAGAGAGGTAGAC
>NC_041381.1:678223824-678254667 GCF_002162155.2 Triticum dicoccoides | reverse complement strand
GTCATACTATCTGATCGATATTCGAGAGCATAAAGACTCACGCACGTCAGAGGAGGAGACCAACAGGCCGTGGAAGGAAGAATAGGATTAGTTCTATTATTGATAGTAACAATTAATTTTACAGATTCCAGATGAAATTGTGGATTGATTTATAAATTACTTCACTAATTTATTTTCAACTAGTAATGCCAACTTAAATACTTTGCCTTCTTCGAACAACAATAGTGAGAACATCATGGATTGTACTTCCATACCAGATAAAAATGAAGTTTTGCAGGTTCTTAAAGGATTGAAGAGGAATGCATCCCGTGGACCAGATGGGCTTAATGTAGCCTTCTACCTCCCAGCTTGGAAGTGGATAGGAGAAGATGTAACTATATTAGTTAAAGATTTCTACACAAGGGGCAAGCCTCATCCTCAACTTAATAAAACCCGCATTACTTTAATTTCGAAGAAAGACCAAAATCCCTCAAGATTTTAAGCCCATTAGTCGTGTAGAAAATCATCACAAATACTTTAGCTAATACTCTAGATCTTCTTCCTGATTACATCCATGAGTCTTAGCAAGCTTTTGTTCAGGGTAGAAGGATTTCTAATAATATTATTGTTCCTTAATAAATCACTCACCCCTTTCTTCTTAACTCCTGGAAGCACAAAGCTTTTATTCCTAAAACTGATTTAGCCAAAGCTTTTGACAGAATTGAGTGGTGCTTCATTAGGAGGGCTTTTCTACGTAATGGGTTGCATGGTCATTTCATAGATCTAATCATGGAATGCATTTCTTTTGCCACCTTTACTGTTAGCATTAATGGGCAACCATTTGCCAGCTTTAGGGGTTCTCGGGGCATCCTACAAGGCTACCCTTTGTCGATGTACCTCTTTATATTTGTAGTTAACGAGTTGCCACTTTCCATGCAGAAGGCTTTAAATGCCAGTCATTTGAGTAGTATCCATCTAGGGCTAGGTTGTCCCCCTATTCTCTACATGATGTTTGCTGATGGTCTGATTGTGTGTGGCATCGCAGATAATGCGGATGTCAAAATTATTGCTTCTATCATCAATTAGTTTTGTGATGTATCTTCTCAAACCCCTAATTATAATACATCCGCCATACTTTTTAGTAAGTATACTGGCGACAATCTGAGCAGCCAAATTAAAACTATTTCCCTTTCTCCTAATATGGAGTTTAATAGTACTCATCTTGGGCATCCTCTTATTCTTCCTGGTAAAAATAGACATTTATTGATAAATTTAAATACAAACTTAATTATTACAATGCAAACATGTTGTCTCATGCAGGGAGGCTCACTCTTATTAAATCGGTTTTTGCTTCTCTCCCTATTTATTCCATGTCTAATATCATGTTAAATAAATCCACCATCAATAAACTCACTTCCATTATTAGAAAATTCGGGTGGACTCATATCAACAAGGACAATGATTCTAAACCTATTTACTCTAGAGCTTGGGATGATAATTGCAAACCTATGTTGTGGCCTAAGCATAACTGCATAAGAGAATTATATACGATGAATAAGTCCATTGTTTCTACAATGGCTTGGAGAATTATTAAGAATCACAATTCCCTTTTTACTAAAATTCTCAAAGCCAAATATTTTCTTAACTCTTCTATTTGGAAAGCCGGTGTTCATATTCCTATATCTGCTTTCTCGTCCTCTATCCTCAAAATTCTCCAATTGACTTGCAAGGCTATTCAAACTCAAATTGCTAATGTAACTACTTGCATTTGGACTAGTCTTTGGTGAAAATACTGGGACAACGTCTATGATTATCTGAACCCCAATTTAGATAGGCCTTGTCCCAAAGTTGTGAGTGACCTTTGAAAACCCAATTGTAAAAGTTGGGATGATGATAAAATTAGCATATTCTTTGATAAGTGTTTAAAAACAAATTTCAGATCCTCCTATAACTAATGTTAAAATGGATGATACTTTATGCTGGACTCGCACTTCTAATGTAGAATGCACCACGAAAAGTGCTTACAAAGCTTTGATGCAGGAAGCCCCATTCTGGTCCCAAGCCCCAAACAATGCATGTTCAGAGCCTAAGATTTCTACCTTTAATCAGGTTTGCAAAAGAAAAAATTTGGCTCCTAGGGTCAAAACTTTTGCCTAACGAATTTTAAGACGGGCACTAGCTACCGGAGTAACAGGATCCAAGTATTCTACTCATATTAAAAAATAATGTTGCAATGTGGTGATACTGAAACAGATCTTCGTCTCTAGCTTCTATAAATATAATATCTCATATGGTTCATATTAGGTCTCAAGTCTGATGAGTCAAGTCCTACTTTATATCCCACTGATGTGATTCAAATGGCTCAGTCTTCTCACTATGTTGAATTAAATCTAGATACTATTTTTACTCTTCTATGGGATATTTAGAAAGCTACGGATGATCTTCTTTTTAATAAGAAGAAATGGAGTCACATGCTTGTCTTTTGTGCTACCAAAAACCAATGCTTAATGCAGGATTAATAGAGGAGAATAGGAGATCAAAATAGGTTCCATCATCAATAATGATACACCTTACCAAGATCCAAACACAAGTCTCAATTTGCAGTTCTCTCGGCTTATAGTGATGCAACTTACAATCCGGAGATAGCAAAAGATGACACTGGTCATAGAATTTTTCTCAAAAATGATTCTAACAATCGTACTATATTTGTTCAAACTTCTACGAAAATTGTTTCTTCTATCTTGTAGGATGAAGCACTAGGATTAACACTAGCAACAACAACGGCTAACGCTCTTGGATGGAATTCTGTTGCTCTTTTCTTTGGTCGCGGGAATCTAGTCAAATCTTGATACGTCTCCAATGTATCTATAATTTATGAAGTATTAACATCAATTATATATGGTTTTGGTGCACTTTAGATTATTTTTCTGGATGAACTTATTAATCTAGTGCCCGGTGCCAAATAATGTTATCTACTTGTTTTTGGTTTTATAGAAAATCAATATCTAGGAATCTTAAAATATTCCAGTGGTTTAATATGATTTTCTAGGAATATATATGATTTTTGGGCGAAGGAATCAACACAAAACGATGCCCGAGGGCCCCACACGGGCAGGAGCATGGCCATCCCTGGCTGCGCCATGGGCCCGTGTGAGCAGCCCTTAGTTTGGTTGGAGCTCTTCTTTCACTTTATGGAAGCTAATTTCCGGTGAAAAATCCCCTCAAAATTTCAGCCCGATCGGATTTACGGATCTACGGATATAAAAGAAATGGTATTCGACCAGAAAACAGTACCAAAAACAAAGAGAAACCAAGGAGGAGAGATCCAATATCGGAGGGGCTGCCATCCTCCGGGAGCCATGGAGGCCAAGGTCAAGAGGGGGAAACCTTCTCCCATCTATGGGGAATGCCTAGTAAGAAGAAGAAGGAGGGGAGCCTCTGCCCCCTCTCTCCCAGTAGCGCTAGAGCGCCGTTGGGGGGATCATCATGACGACGATCTTTTCCATCAACTTTGCCGCCGTCATCAACATCTTTCTGCCTCTCCGTGCAGCGGTTTACCTTCTCTCACCCCACTGTAATAAATACCCGAACATGGTGTCTAATGCTAAATATTATTATCCAATGATGTGTTGCATCTCTATTATGTCTGAGTAGTTTTCTTTTATCCTGTGGGTTAATTGTGATATGCTATGGTTGACATGAGTTGTATGCTATTATGGTGCTGTCCTATGGTGCCCGTCGTTTCGCACACACGTGTATGATTCACGCTGTAGGCTGTTGCAATATGTGATTAATTTGCTGGAGTGATAGAAAGCTAAACTCCACTTCGTGAGTTGTTGCATATGGGATTAAAGGGGACATTATAACTTAATGTTATGATTAGGTTTTACCTTAATGAATCTTTGATATTTACGGATGCTTGCTAGAGTTCCATTCATAAGAACATATGATTCAAGTACGGATAATATGTTAGCTTAGGCCTCTCCCGCATAAAAAACTGCAATAGAGGATTATCACTATCATTTCATACCCAATTGCCCAAGGACAGTCATTTCTTTTTTTTTCAAAACCCTTTTCTTTATTATTCTTTTTATTAAAACAGCACCTATATCTTTATATTGTTGCAAAGCTATTGTTTTGTTCTCGTAAAGTAGTTTTATTTCTTGTTCTAGGTAAAGCAAACATTAAGTTTGCATAGAGTTGCATCAGTGATTGATAGAACTTGAGAGAATATTAATTCTACCTTTAGCTCTTCGTTGGGTTCGACACTCTTATTGAAAAGGCTACAACTGATCCTCTGCACCCGTGGGTTATCAAAGCTGCAGGAGCAAGGAATTTATTGGAGAATCTAATGAAGGAAATATGCCCTATCACTATGAGATTATGCAACTCCCGTTTACCGGAGGAACACTTTGTGTGCTACCAAACGTCACAACATAATGGGTGATTATAAAGGTGCTCTACAGGTGTCTCCGAAGGTACTTGTTGAGTTGGCGCATTTTGAGATTATGATTTGTCACTCCGATTGTCGGAGAGGTATCTCTGGCCGCTCTCGGTAATGCACATCACTATAAGCCTTGCAAGCAATGTGAATAATGAGTTAGTTACAGGATGATGCGTTATGGAACGAGTAAAGAGACTCGCCGGTAACAAGATTGAACTAGGTATGATGATACCGACGATCGAATCTCGGTCAAGTAACATACCGATGACAAAGGGAACAACGTATGTTGTTATGCGGTTTGACCGATAAAGATCTTCGTAGAATATGTGGAAGCCAATATGAGCATCCAGGTCCCGCTATTGGTTATTGACCGGAGACATGTCTCGGTCATGTCTACATAGTTCTCGAACCCGTAGGGTCTGCACGCTTAAAATTCGGTGACGACCGGTATTATGAGTTTAAGTGTTTTGATGTACCTAAGGTAGTTCGGAGTTCGGATGAGATCGGGGACATGACGAGGAGTCTCGAAATGGTCGAGATGTAAAGATCGATATATTGGACGACTATATTCGGACTTCGGAAAGGTTCCGAGTGATTCGGGTATTTTTCGGAGTACCGGAGAGTTACGTGAATTCGCCGGGGAGTATATGCGCCTTATTGGGCCATACGGGAATAGAGGAGAGAGGCCAAAAGGAAGGAGGCGCCCCCCCCCCTCTGGTCCGAATTGGACAAGGGGTGCAGCCCCCTTTTCCTTCTCCCTCTCCCCCTCTTTCCTTCTCTCCTACTCCAGAAAGGAAAGGGGAATCCTACTATGACTTGGGAGTCCTAGTAGGACTCCCCACACTTGGCGCGCCCCCTCTAGGGCCGGCCTATCCCTCCCTCCTTTATATACGGGGGCAGGGGGGCACCTCTAGACACAACAATTGATCTCTTGATCTCTTAGCCATGTGCGGTGCCCCTCTCCACCATATTCCACCTTGGTAATATCGTAGCGGTGCTTAGGCGAAGCCCTGTGTCGGTAGCATCATCAACAACGTCATCATGCCGTCGTGCTGACGGAACTCTCCCGCAAAGCTTTGCTGGATCGGAGTTCGTGGGATGTCATCGAGCTGAACGTGTGCTGAACTCGGAGGTGTCGTACGTTCGGTACTTGGATCGGTCGGATCGTGAAGACGTACGACTACATCAACCGCGTTGTGCTAACGCTTCCGCTTATGGTCTACGAGGGTACGTGGACGACACTCTCCCCTCTCATTGCTATGCATCACCATGATCTTGCGTGTGCGTAGGAATTTTTTTGAAATTACTACGTTCCCCAACAGTGGTATCAGAGCCTGGTTTTATGCGTAGATATTATATGCACGAGTAGAACATAAGTGAGTTTTGGGCGATACAAGTCATACTGCTTACCAGCATGTCATACTTTGGTTCGGCGGTATTGTTGGATGAAGCGGCCCGGACCGACATTACGCGTACACTTACGCGAGACTGGTTCTATTGACGTGCTTTGCACATAGATGGCTGGCGGGTGTCAGTTTCTCCAACTTTAGTTGAACCGAGTGTGGCTACGCCCGGTCCTTGAGAAGGTTAAAACAACACTAACTTGACGAACTATCGTTGTGGTTTTGATGCGTAGGTAAGAACGGTTTTTGCACAGACCGTAGCAGCCACGTAAAACTTGCAACAACAAAGTAGAGGACGTCTAACTTGTTTTTGTAGGGCATGTTGTGATGTGATATGGTCAAGACGTGATGCTATATTTTATTGTATGAGATTATCATGTTTTGTAACCAAGTTATCGGCAACTGGCAGGAGCCATATGGTTGTGGCTTTATTGTATGCAATGCAATCGCCCTGTAATTGCTTTACTTTATCACTAAGCTGTAGCGATAGTCGTAGAAGCAATAGGTGGCGAATCGACAACGATGCTACGATGGAGATCAAGGTGTCGCGCCGGTGACGATGGTGATCATGACGGTGCGTCGGTGATGGAGATCACAAGCAAAAGATGATGATGGCCATATCATATCACTTATATTGATTGCATGTGATGTTTATCCTTTATGCATCTTATTTTGCTTTGATTGACGGTAGCATTATAAGATGATCTCTCACTAAATTTCAAGGTATAAGTGTTCTCCCTGAGTATGCACTGTTGCGAAAGTTCTTCGTGCTGAGACACCACGTGATGATCGGGTGTGATAGGCTCTACGTTCAAATACAACGGGTGCAAAACAGTTGCACCCGCGGAATACTCAGGTTAAACTTGACAAGCCTAGCATATACCGATATGGCCTCGGAATACTAAGACCGAAAGGTCGAGCGTGAATCATATAGTAGATATGATCAACATAGTGATGTTCACCATTGAAAACTACTCCATCTCACGTGATAATCGGACATGGTTTAGTTGATTTGGATCACGTGATCACTTAGATGATTAGAGAGATGTCTATCTAAGTGGGAGTTCTTAAGTAATATGATTAATTGAACTTTAATTTATCATGAACTTAGTCCTGATAGTATTTTGCAAATTATGTTGTATATCAATAGCTCACGTTGTTGCTTCCCTATGTTTATTTTGATATGTTCCTAGAGAAAAACTATGTTGAAAGATGTTAGTAGCAATGATGCGGACTGGGTCCGTGATCTAAGGTTTATCCTCATTGCTGCACAGAAGAATTATGTCCTTGATGCACCGCTAGGTGACAGACCTATTGCAGGAGAAGATGCAGACGTTATGAACATTTGGCTAAGCTCAATTTGATGACTACTTGATAGTTTAGTGCACCATGCTTTACGGCTTACAATCGGGACTTCAAAGACGTTTTGAACGTCATGGAACATATGAGATGTT
Source organism: Triticum dicoccoides (assembly GCF_002162155.2). Lineage (NCBI taxonomy): Eukaryota > Viridiplantae > Streptophyta > Magnoliopsida > Poales > Poaceae > Triticum > Triticum dicoccoides. Next base: position 678,247,387 of record NC_041381.1, on the reverse strand, counting down.
CCAGGAGTTGAAGTTAATATTTCAAGCAAATACCCGAGTTGAGAGATATGAAGTCTCCAACAAGTTCTAAAGCTAAAAGATGGATGAGAATTTCTCAACTGGTGAGCATGTGCTCAGATTGTCTGGGTACTACAATCGCTTGAATCAAGTGGGAGTTAATCTTCCAGATATTATAATGATTGACAGAGTTCTCTAGTCACCATCACCAAGTTACTAGACCTTCGTGATGAACTATAGTATGCAAGGGATGACGAAAACGATTCGCGAGCTCTTCATGATGTTGAAATCAATGAAGGTAGAAATCAAGAAAAGAGCATCAAGTGTTGATGATTGACAAGACCACTAGTTTCAAGGAAAGGGTAAAGGGAAAGAAAGGGAACTTCAAGTAGAATGACAAGCAAGTTGTCACTCCCGCGAAGAAGCCCACAGCTGGACCAAAGCCTGAAACTAAGTGCTTACACTGCAAAGGAATGGTAACTGGAAGCAGAAATGCCCTGAATATTTGGTGGATAAGAAGGATGGCAAAGTGAACAAGGGTATATTTGATATACAGGTTATTGATGTGTACCTTACTAGTGTTTATAGTAACTCCTGGGTATTTGATACTTGTTCGGTTGCTAAGATTAGTAACTCAAAACATGAGTTACAGAATAAACAGAGAATAGTTGAGGGTGAAGTGACGATGTGTATTGGAAGTGGTTCCAAGATTGATATGATCATCATCGCACACTCCCTATACTTTCAGGATTAGTGTTAAACCTAAATAAATGTTATTTGGCGTTTGCGTTGAGCATGAATATGATTTGATCATGTTTTTGCAATACGGTTATTCATTTAAAGTCAGAGAATGATTGTTGTTGTGTTTACATGAATAAAACCTTCAATGGTCATACACCCAATGAAAATAGTTTGTTGGATCTCGATCGTAGTGATACACATATTCATAATATTGATGCCAAAAGATGCAAAGTTAATAATGATAGTGCAACTTATTTGTGGCACTGCAGTTTGGGTCATATCGGTGTAAAGCGCATGAAGAAACTCTATAAAGATGGATTTTCGGAATCACTTGGTTATGAATCATTTGATTCTTGTGAACCGTGCCTTTTGGGCAAGATGACTTAAAACTCTGTTCTCCGGAACAATGGAACGAGCTACTGACTTGTTGGAAATAATACATACCGATGTATCTGGTCCAATGAGTGTTGATGCTCGTGGCGAGTACCGTTATTTTCTGACCTTCACAAATGATTTGAGCAGATATGAGTATATCTACTTAATGAAGCACAAGTCTGAAACATTTTAAAAGTTCAAAGAATTTCAAAAGTGAAGTGGAGAATCATCGTAACGAGAAAATAAAGTTTCTACAATCTGATCGTAGAGGAGAATATTTGAGTTACGATTTTGGCCTTCATTTAAAAACAATGTGGAATAGTTTCACAGCTCACGCCACATGGAACACCATAGCGTAATGGTGTGTCCGAACGTCATAATCACACTTTATTGGATATATGGTGTGATCTATGATGTATCTTACAGATTTACCACTATCGTTTTGGGGTTATGCATTAGAGTCAGCTGCATTCACTTTAAATAGGGCACCATAAAAATCCGTTGAGACGATGCCTTATGAACTGTGGTTTGGCAAGAAACCAAAGTTGTTGTTTCTTAAAATTTGGGGCTGCGATGCTTATGTGAAAAAGTTTCAACCTGATAAGCTCGAACCCAAATCGGAGAAGTGCGTCTTCATAGAATACCCAAAGGAAACTGTTGGGTACACCTTCTATCACAGATCCGAAGGCAAAATATTCGTTGCTAAGATGGATCCTTTCTAGAGAAGGAGTTTCTCTCGAAAGAAGTGAGTGGGAGGAAAGTAGAACTTGATGAGGTAACTGTACCTGCTCCATTATTGGAAAGTAGTTCATCACAGAAATCAGTTCATGTGATTCCTATACCAATTAGTGAGGAAGCTAATGATGATGATCATGAAGCTTCAGATCAAGTTGCTACCGAACCTCATAGGTCTTCCTGAGTAAGATCCGCACCAGAGTGGTACGATAATCCTGTTCTAGAAGTCATGTTACTAGACCATGATGAACCTACGAACTATGAGGAAGCGGTGATGAGCCCAGATTCCGCGAAATGGCTTGAGGCCATGAAATCTGAGATGGGATCCATGTATGAGAACAAAGTGTGGACTTTAGTTGACTTGCCCGATGACCGGCAAGACATAGAAAATAAATGGATCTTCAAGAGGAAGACGGACGTTGATAGTAGTGTTACTATCTACAAAGCTAGACTTATCGAAAAAGGTTTTTGAAAAAGTTCAAGGTGTTGACTACAATGAGATTTTCTCACTCGTAGCGATGCTTAAGTCTGTCCAAATCATGTTAGCAAATTGTCACATTTTATGAAATCTGGCAAATGGATGTCAAAACTGCATTCCTGAATGGATTTCTGGAAAGAGAGTTGTATATGATGCAAGCAAAAGGAATTGTCGATCCGAAAGGTGCTAACAAAGTGTGCAAGCTCTAGCGATCCATTTATGGACTGGTGCAAGCCTCTCGGAGTTGGAATATACGCTTTGATGAGTTGATTAAAGCATATGGTTTTATGCAGACTTTTGGAGAAGCCTGTATTTATAAGAAAGTGAGTGGGAGCTCTGTAGCATTTCTAATATTATATGTGGATGACATATTGTTGATTGGAAATGATATAGAATTTCTGGATAGCATAAAGGGATACTTGAATAAGAGTTTTTCAATGAAAGACCTCAGTGAAGCTGCTTACATATTGGGCATCAAGATCTATAAGATAGATCAAGACGCTTGATAACATTTTTCAATGAGTATTTGAAATAGTTCAAAATGGATCAGTCAAAGAAGGAATTCTTGTCTCTATTACAAGGTGTAAAGTTGAGTAAGACTCAAAACCCGACTATGGCAGAAAATAGAAATAGAATTCCCTATGCCTCAGTCATAGGTTCTATAAAGTATGCTATGCTGTTTACCAGACCTATTGTATACCTTGCTCTGAATTTGGCTAGGGAATACAATTCTGATCTAAGAGTAGATCACTGGACAGCGGTCAAGAATATCCTTAGTAAGGACTAAGGAAATGTTTCTTGATTATGGAGGTGATAAAAGAGTTCGTCATATAAGTTACATCGGTGCAAGCTTTTACACCGATCCAGATGACTCTAAGTCTTAATCTGGATGCATATTGAAAGTGGGAGCAATTAGCTAGAGTAGCTCCGTGCAGAGCATTGTAGACATAGAATATTTGCTAAATACATACGACTCTGAATGTGACAGACCCGTTGACTAAACTTCTCTCACGAGCAAAACATGATCACACCTGAGTACTCTTTGGGTGTTAATCACATATCGATGTGAACTAGATTATTGACTCTAGTAAACCCTTTGAGTGTTGGTCACATGATATTGGTATTAAATCACATAGTGATGTGAACTAGATTATTGACTCTAGTGCAAGTGGGAGACTGAAGGAAATATGCCCTAGAGGCAATAATAAAGTTATTATTTATTTCCTTATTTCATGATAAATGTTTATTATTCATGCTAGAATTGTATTAACCGGAAACATAATACATGTGTGAATACATAGACAACCATAGTGTCACTAGTATGCCTCTACTTGACTAGCTCGTGAATCAAAGATGGTTAAGTTTCCTAGCCATAGACATGAGTTGTCATTTGGTTAACGGGATCACATCATTAGGATAATGATGTGATTGACTTGACCCATTCCGTTAGCTTAGCACTTGATCGTTTAGTATTCTGCTATTGCTTTCTTCATTACTTATACATGTTCCTATGACTATGAGATTATGCAACTCCCGTTTACTGGAGGAACACTTTGTGTGCTACCAAACGTCACAACGTAACTGGGTGATTATAAAGGTGCTCTACAGGTGTCTCTGAAGGTACTTGTTGAGTTGGCGTATTTCGAGATTAGGATGTGTCACTCCGATTGTTGGAGAGGTATCTCTGGGCCCTCTCGGTAATGCACATCACTATAAGCCTTGCAAGCAATGTGACTAATGAGTTAGTTACGGGATGATGCATTACGGAACGAGTAAAGAGACTTGCCGGTAACAAGATTGAACTAGGTATGATGATACCGACGATCGAATCTCGGGCAAGTAACATACCGATGACAAAGGGAACAACGTATGTTGTTATGCGGTTTGACCGATAAAGATCTTCGTAGAATATGTGGAAGCCAATATGAGCATCCAGGTTCCGCTATTGGTTATTGACCAGAGATGTGTCTCGGTCATGTCTACATAGTTCTCGAACCCGTAGGGTCCGCACGCTTAAAGTTCGGTGACGATCGGTATTATGAGTTTATGTGTTTTGATGTACCGAAGGAAGTTCGGAGTCACAGATGTGATCGGGGACTTGACGAGGAGTCTCAAAATGGTCGAGACGTAAAGATTGATATATTGGACGACTATATTCGGACTTCGGAAAGGTTCCGAGTGATTCGGGTATTTTTCGGAGTACCGGAGAGTTACGGGAATTCGCCGGGGAGTATATGGGCCTTATTGGGCCATAAGGGAATAGAGGAGAGAGGCCAAAAGGAAGGAGGCGCGCGGCCCCCCTCTGGTCCGAATTGGACAAGGGGTGCAGCCCCCTTTTCCTTCTCCCTCTCCCCCTCTTTCCTTCTCTCCTACTCCGGAAAGGAAAGGGGAATCCTACTAGGACTTGGAAATCCTAGTAGGACTCCCCACACTTGGCGCACCCCCTCTAGGGCCGGCCTCTCCCTCCCTCCTTTATATACGGGGGCAGGGGGCACCTCTAGACACAACAATTAATCTCTTGATCTCTTAGCCGTGTGCGGTGCCCCTCTCCACCATATTCCACCTCGGTAATATCGTAGCGGTGCTTAGGTGAAGCCCTACGTCGGTAGCATCATCAACACCGTCATCACGCCGTCGTGCTGACAGAACTCTCCCACAAAGCTCTGCTGGATCGGAGTTCGTGGGACGTCATCAAGCTGAACGTGTGCTGAACTCGGAGGTGCCGTATGTTCGGTACTTGGATCGGTCAGATCGTGAAGACGTACAACTACATCAACCGTGTTGTGCTTCCGCTTCCGCTTGCGGTCTACGAGGGTACGTGGACGAGACTCCCCCCTCTCGGTGCTATGCATCACCATGATCTTGCGTGTGCGTAGGAATTTTTTTTGTAATTACTACGTTCCCAACATCTAAGACATTGGAAGATCAGACATGTGCTTGCTAAATTTCTGAATTACTCTTCTCATCTAAGATCATGCAAGATCAAGTCCATTCCCAGGTCTAGGAATGTCATTACTGATGAGCACATGGGTACATCATACACGACATTTCAGAAAAGTGCACAATTTATTTGGAAAGGATTATTAAGCCGAATGAATCAAAGACATGCCCAGGTGAACGCTAACTTAAGTTATTACTATAATCATGAACACATGGTTGCGCCTTCACCTTTCTTGCTATTGATTGAACCCAGGTGCAACATGGAAGAAGGCCAATGCCGTCGAGTCCATGCAAAAACAATGTTTTAATGACAAATAAACAAATTAGAAGCTCATGAAGAAACAAGTCTGTTGTCAAAGAAAACAATGTTCCGACTCTAGCAAAATGTTGTTTTACCCGAGTTTAGCCATCCACATTTTGTGAAAGAATTCCTGAAGCCCAAGCTCGTAGCTGAAGAAACAATGTTCGGACTTTGATGAAACAATGTTCATTCGGGGTCAAATGTTCGCATCTTACCGGGCGATATCCAGAAGTTACCCCATTAAGTCTTGAAGCTGGTTTGATTTCACACCTACCCTGGTTCCCAAGCTAGCTTCCTTCACACCTATCCATGGTGGTTGTCCCTGGTTATATAGCTCCATCTTCCCCATCCTCTAGGAAAATTTTCAGCCAAAAAACCACATTAGCTACAAGCTTGTATACTACTAAGATCCGAGAGGTCATGCTACTATTGCCCTTGTGGATTGAACAGATTCACAAGAAGGAGCCTCTGGTTCCCCCTAATTCGTTCTTTACGGTTTTGGCCATTTTGTGTGGGTTAGTCCTTGTTTTTGGTTCTGCGATTGTTCGGATAGCGGGTTGGAGTTCTTGTAGCTCTGATCAGGCATCCCCAATGTACGGGTTGCATCCAACCTTGGCAGGTATAAAGCTAGTTATCTCGGCTACTTGCAACTAGTTATCCATCCCAATTCGATCCTACGACGTGAAGATCGGGCCACCCTCGGGCGTGAACTCGTTCATTGGGTTTGCACCTATCAATTACCCACACTCTAGCTAAAATAGCTTTTACTGAGAGATCTTCCTCTACTCTTTCTATCTTATGCAAACAATCCTCTAATTTTAAGTCTAAGGAGGCTCTGGAACCAATCACCTTTTCGTTTGGAAAGTTGATTGTTGTACACTGTTGGGATTGCATATAAATAAAATCTAAAACCCTCTTTGAGGGTTTATTGGCAAAGAAACATTCACCATTAAGAGCCTACCATGCATCATAACTCAAGTGTTGAGAACAAACACTCAACCTTTTTCGGATATCAATAATATACGATGAAATGCTCCATTCTAGGTTTGCAAATCTGAGAGTGCCTAGTATGTAAATGGAAAAGTTTTAATATGGCAGTTCAAAATTCACGAGAGACCTTGGGCTTTAGATCCAGACACATTAATGTGTACCAATTATACTTGTGATAATTCACCTTCAATCCAGATGCTCTAGAGAAAATATAAATTGTATCTTTCAACTTAGTGAGTTGTGTTGGACTAGCTTGTAAGTCTACTAGTGTATCATCTGCACATTGGAGTATAGTAAACTTTGTGCATGAAGAGAATCTGATAGGGGCCTGCAAAATGCCCATGTCCATGACATCATTCAGTATGACCCGTAAAAAATCAGGTGCCAATACAACTAGTAATTGAGAGAGCGGATCACACTGCCTTACTTCCCTTCCACCTTTAAACAACTTCCTAGGAATAGTGTTTAACATGACAGAGATGTATTACAAATCCTAGAGATAAGTTAGGAGATGGATTACAAATCCTATTCTACCAAATAGAGAGATATGCCAATATACTCTAACAGATAACACATAGTTCATGAATGTAGACGAGAACCTACAACAACATAGGGACAAACTTCACCTTGGAAGTAAACTAATAATACTTTGTACACACAATAGACAATACTCCTTTTCCTCCTGTTATTCTAACAAATGTTGGGTTGATTGCTTCCTAAGAGATGTAGTTTGTACAACTTTATTCACTGTCCACCACTGGAGATTACACAGCTTCATCCTGAAAACATGAAAACACTTGGAGTGTAAGCATATCTGAACTTTGAACAAAAATATAGATACTCAAATGGAAGGGACTTGTTCTTTCTTTCTTTTCTTTTGTTCTATGTAGGCATGAGGTTAGGCGAATGTGTATCTAGATAGCACAAGATCTATAAAAAATCTATTAAAATAAATAGCCTTGTGCGTTGAAACCACGAGGGAGAAAGACTCATTCGACGGGCCTCTGACGCCTTCTTCAAATTTCTTACGTTCTTGCAGCACTGGCGCCCATTGGCTAGGCAGCAGGACTGCGACCGGCTAGGGCAGATGTTGAACGCGCTACATGACACGGCTCGGCGCCTCTCTCCACCGGTGATCCAACGATGTTGTGGCCACTTGGTGGTATTTTTCCTGCTTTTCTTTTGTGTTTTCTTTGGGCATGCTTGTGTTGTTGCACGAGCAGATTTTTATTTTTCGGCACCTTGCTACTCGTTGTATTGATTGGTTGGATGCTTTATTTCTAAAGTAGGGGGGAATCTATTTAGAGAAAGCCTTCAAGATCCATCGAAGTTTTTATTTTGGAAGTAAGGACATTGTCTGATAGTGCTAAGAATAGACCACCGATAAATTGTGCCACGGTGGTTGCAATTAAGGGCATGTACAGTGGTTGATAAGACATCCTAGTCTTAAATCTTGCATGTATTTAGATATGAAAATAAAACTATGTCTACAATGGTCATCTCTTAACCTTATTTTCAATAACTATAGATTTTTCCTAAAAACATGGTGAGACATATTGTGCTAAGAGATCATCTCTTAAATAAGAAAAGACAAACAATTATGATTTCTCTCCTCCACCTCAACATCCTACATGGGTCTATATATTTCGATGGAACCTAGATGGGAATGGTCAATTCTCAGTGGAGTCTCTGTATAAAGCGTTAATCCAGTCTGACGTGCCAGTTGATAATAATAAGATCTGAAAGACGAAGATACCTCTTAAGAATAAAATCTTTGCATGGTATCTTCGTCGTGAAGTCATTCTTACTAAAGATAACATTATTAAGAGAAATTGGCATGGAAGTCCGCAATATGTCTTTTGTCTCCATGATGAGGCAATAAAATATTTGTTCTTCCATTGCAAATTGGCTCGTTCTATATGGTCACTCATCCAGATAGCTTCTGGCTTGTATCCTTCTTGTAGTGTTGCTAATGTATTTGGCAACTGGTTACATGGGATTGATCACAGGTTTAGAACTCTGCTTAGGGTGGAGCGCTTGCCGTTATTTGGTCGCTTTGTCTATGTAGAAATGATAAGGTTTTTAATGATAAAAGTACTTCTCTGATGCAGGTTATCTACAGATGTACCGGGACTCTTCGTTTATGGTCCTCTCTTTAACGTGTGCAGAATCGAGACTTGTTTACAGAGGTGTGTACATGATTAGGGGATACGGTTAGGGATACTTTTCCCCAACATGGGTGGCAGCATGATCTTACGATTGGTCCACCTCCGCTTTAGGCGTTATACTGTCTCTACATGTTTCTTGGTATTTCGCCTTTTTATTTTTTGTTTGTGCGAGAGGACTTTGTTTGGCTGTGTCATCTTAGTTATGCAGAGGTCGGGTGTAATGCTAAAACCTTTTAAGTAATAAAGTGCCCCTTTTCGACCTCAACGATCCTACGTGGCACACCTAAGATAGCACCATTGTACATGCCCTAAGCAGTTTGGCTCATAGAGTTGATGGTGCCAGTTGTCATGTATGCCTGGTGGTAAGTGACGCCTAAAGAAGAAGAAATATGCATAAATACCCCTGCATGCTATGCCTTAGAGTTAAAGAAACATCTTTATGCTAACAACAGTCATGCATGGCATGCTTTTCCCAGGAAGCAGACAAATACATCAGTAACTGGTACGCTTATGCTCAACTGAAAACTTCGTTAACATAAGAGTATCCTATGTCCGCTGAGACTTGTACCTTTTACTAGGTCTAGAATCCGTGGGTCTTGTACTTGGGGAAGGGGATGCGGCCGTGCTGGATTCGACAAGGAGCTGGATTCGCCTCACCGGTCAAGTGGTAAGGGGCGGAATTGGAATCTAGGCCAGGGTGGTCTCCCTGGCATGATGAGCGTCACAATGCTGGGGATTCAAAGCGAGATTTCTTTTCCCCTGAAAAGGAATTGGTGACCGCCCAGCTTTCTCCTCTTCACATAGGTTTATGTGGTTCCTCCTGTAGAGCAAGGGCGCCGCGGCGAATATGGCAAAAAAGGGCAATGCGAGCTCATAGCTAGGTATGTGTCATTTGTGTGTGATGCTAGCCTGTATTTGTTGTACCCAAGCTGTTAAATTTAGATGACAATGTGGCAGATGCTGCTTGGATTATTGAAGTATTATTAGTGCGTGACACTGTGATTTGTGTGCCCACTATAGTTGCTAATATGGTTTTATCTTGATTGATGTACTTGTCCTGCCTTGTTATCAATGAAGTTTAGTTTCGTCCTATTACTTGTAGAGAAGAGTGTAATTTTTATGTCTGGAAACAATATGGAATCGCCATATGTCCATTTCTGTGCTCCATGATCTTCTATAATTGTTCAGCTTTGACTTGATATATACAGCCGGTTGTACTTGATTATACTGTACTTTGCAGTGTTTGAAATAATGATCCTATCTTATAGCCAATCTCAAGGATTGTTCTTGATTTTACCGGCCGTAATACCACCCTAGATTCAATGATGCTTAACAGTGAATATTGGTGGGCTGAGATGTCGATTATTCTGGCATTAGGTTCTTCCTGTGGTTCTTGAACAAAGTTTAGTGACCTCTCTTTTAGGAAGGTAGTGGTGACAAGGATTCTGTGTGCTTTCTGGACCTGTGGAGTCCAAACTGAACATGGTGGCCAGCAAACCAGATATTGGAGACAACAAATTGCTACAGGCACAACTTCTTACAAATAACACAGACACATGAGTTCACATGCCATTTTATTTGATGACTTGGTTCCACGGGATAATAAACAACCTGCAGTTCATGAATGTAGACAAGAATCTAACAGACTTAACCTTGGACAGGGCCTAACAATACTTTGTCCACACAATAAACAATACTCCATTCCTTCCTGTTATTCTAACCAATGCTGGATACCCTTGCTTCCTCCTAGAACATCGGCCCATTCTTAAGAGATCTAGTTTGTACAACTTTGTTCACTGTCCACTGGAGCTTACGCTGCTTCATTGATCCTGAAAAGATGAGAAGACACTTGCGCTGTAAGCTTATCTGAACTCTGAACACAAATACTCAAACAGAAGAGACTTGTTTTGTTCTAGCTAGACCACCAGAAACTGTACTTTTCCAAGCTTTTTCTTTGGAAGTAGGGATTTTTTTGTCTGATTGTGCTAAGACCTAAGATTAAACCACTGATAAAGTGGGCCAGGGTGGCTGCAATTAAGCAGTTTGGCTTATAGAGAGTTAGTTCATGGTGCGAGTCGTCATGCATGCATGGTGGTAAGTAACCTGCATGTTGTGCCTTTTGAGTTAAAGCATCTATACTAACGACGCAGTCCCAGCAAGCAGACAAATACAGTAGTAACTGGTATGCTTTATTATGTTCAACTGAAAACTTGTTAGAAGCAAAGCATCCTATGTCTGTTGAGAATTATACCTTTTATTAGGTCCAGAAGCCCTGGGTCTTGTACTTGGGGAATGGGATGCGGCCATGCTCGATGCTGTTGACGTCATCGACAAGGATCTGGAAGTGGCGGCGCACCTCCTCAGCGGACTTGGTGCCCCCCATGGCACTGGCCACCTTCTCCCAGAGGTTGGGGGCGCTCACGCCGTAGTAGGCCAGCGCTTCCTCGAACATCTTGTTCTCCTTCTTGCTCCACTCCGAGTCCGAGCTCGGCGAGGTGCTCCGACACGACGACCCGGAAGACATCTTCAGGTGAGATGTGATGTTCTACTTTCTTGTGCCTGGGGTGCTGGGGGCTATGGAAGTTAGGAAGTCCTTTGCTCTTGAAGAAGCTCTGGTGGTTTGGTTTGGTGTCTCTCTTTGCTATGAGGGCTGCTATTTATAGGCCCGGGGAGGCTGGGAGCGTGCCATGTCTCTCTCTCTCTCTGGCTGTGGGTTAAAAGGTGGCTGAGGAGAGGACAACCAGGTTCTCGCAGGTTTTCTAAGCTAGGTATCAGTATCAGACATGAACAATTTAAGTGACAGCCTGTTTGAGCAATTAAGCCTTTTGGGTCCATTTGCGCACTGCCAACGCATGCTGACGTCATCTCGAGTTGTATCCAACACTACACACATCAACTTAATCTCTGAATTAACACATAACTCTCGAACCCCGTCGTAGCTAAATCCGAATTAGTGCTTCGGTTTGATGTAAAAGACAATTTGATTAGTTTTTGAATAATTGTTTGACGTAATTTCCTGGCTAAGCTGCATCACAAAGGGAAATTATATCTTTTTTAGAAATGTTTGTGTGTGTGTGCGCGCGCGTATTCTGCCCTTGCTTGCTATTCGTCACTATTCATTACTGTATTTGTTTTTCCCATGCCTTGTAAATGAGTCTGTACTGTTTTTGAACTTGAACTTGAAATTCTACATGTCTATCGAAAACCATCTCTTCTCTTCAACATCCTATAATTGTTTTTGAGAATTTTTCAAAACTCCAAAACATATTCTGTCAGGTATAGATGGAGGTGACCGTGGGCTGGGTGTGGGCACTCTTATATTATAGGACGGAGGGAGTAAGTGCTCTGGAATCTGGATGTATGCACTCTATGGCCATTGGTTCCAGCTCAGCTCAGTTATTACACTAGCTAGCTAGCTGTAGCTGGCCTTGCTCCAAGTAGAAACCTGTCAAGTCTTTGGAGCTTTGCACATGTTGCTTGCCTCTCCCCTCAACTCAAGTATAGTAGAAGGTCACATTGATCACATGCCTAGATCTCACCAAGGTTGTAGACTTGTAGTATCCAAGTTTCAACTTTACCATGGCATGGGCACGATGTAAGCCAGCTTTGTTGTGAACAATTTTCAGCGTCAAACTTGTGCTTGTTTCGTAATTAAGTTCCGTGTTAAATTCATGTTTTCAGTACGTCGATCGCCATTCCTTTTTTCTTGGTATTCATTTTTCAAATACATACCTGGCCACATCTTCTACATGGTTCCAAATTCAACATTTTGGCACACACTGCTAGCTACCGTAGCAAGCAGCGTAGATCGATGGATACAGGCTACGTGCCTTGCTCATATCACCAACGGAACCATCCATCTCTGCATTCATGGCGATGTCTCAGCCATGTGATCCTGACATTGATGATGGGTCGAAAGAGAATCTCGTAAAGCGTGCACATCAGCCAATAGGCTGCAAGGCGCCTACAGGAGAGGAGGAGGAGGATGCGTGCTCTTCTGAACAGAGCTGCCAATGTGCAGGTGCGCATACCCAAAAACGTCTCATCTCCATGCTCATTTCCATTAGTTTTCTGAAACCCCTCTGACCCAATGCTACTGCCAAGCATGTCATAGATGCACCCTCATAGCCTATCTGAGATGATCACCATTTCACCTAAAAGTAGTTCTACCGTATGTGCCAGAAACTGTGAATTAAAGCATGGGTTTAGCATCACTGTATCTTTTATTACATTATCTGCGATATAGTATCCTAGATTTTTTTTTTCTCACAGTGAGTCAGCGATAGAGAAATCTTTTATACGTAATACAGAAATCGTCTAAAGAAATATTTTTGCATTGTTCAGAAAGGGGTCGCGGAATTCAGACAGGGTGTTTTGCTTGACCATGCATTAGTTTAGGGAGCACCATTCATCCGTTTGGGATAGAAAAAGCGCAGGGATGTGGGCTGAGAGCTTCCATTCTTTACATGTCGCACGAATGATCTCCGCCACCCGGTCGACCAACAGATCCCAAAGAGGGAGATGAACACCCTCTGGGTCCGGGGACCGAAGGAATATATCTATCTTTCCATCTCCAATTGTCTTGGAAAAGACATTGACAAAATTCCATTCTGCTCCCGGCTCCTTGCTTGCTGCTTGCTCAAGGAGTCTTAGGAGGCTGGGGTTTGCATCAGATGCACTGGACTGCGGAGGGGGCGGCGGGCGCAACTTGCGTTGGGTTTGATTCTTGTGAGCGTGTGGACCGGTCCACCGGAGATCTCTTCACTGGAATCATATCCGCGTAAAAGCCATGGGAAGGATGCAGGATTCTCCGTCAAATTTTGAACAATTGGAGAAAAAATGCTTTTCAGGAGATGCTAGCCCGTGTAAATAAACCAGCAAAATGCGTACTTATTTCATGTAAGTATTTCTGCAAGCATTTCCTATTGTTCCACGGTCATGCATGCATGGGTTATGAGACTGGATCTTCTACTCTTGGGTGTACTACACACGAGCTAGCAAAAAAAATTGAAAACAGTTATCAAACAAAATCCAAAAAATCTGAAATTTCATGACATCAAGCTTTGTCAATTTTTTGAGGTTTTGCAAAATTTCATCCAAAAATAACATTCTCTATCGCTAACTGTTGGTTGCACAAAAATTCAGTTGGTTATTTTTGGTTGCACAAAAATTCAGTTGCTAACATCCATGTTTTTGTGGTCATTTTCTTTGGGTTTTTTTCTGCTTCCTACAGGAAGGCATTTGCTCTTGCATATTTTATCAGCATTCTCTATGGTAGGCCATCACGATACAGTTCATGTACGTTAGTAAAACATAACTTTATCCTACATACAATGGGGCACTATCTTAGCGCTTTCACGAAAATGATGACGCGCTACAGCCCAATGGGCGTGGCGTGTTTGAGGAAAACAAAATTAGTGACCCGTGCCCACTGAAATAGGCGACATAGATCTTTCCCTTCTTGCCCGCAGTTTGATCTTGGGTGAAGATTTGTTATAAAGTTGTTGCGATATTATAATTCAGCGCCGGGCTTCGGAAAATCGGAGGTCCTTAGTTTGACCAGAGTCTTGTCTCCAAGTGAGAGCATCTCCAACAGCCGCCCAACGCGCGGCGCGCTAAAAATGCGTTTGCAGCGCGCTGATCGCCTGTTTTGGCACGACGGGAAGTGCTGGCTCCAGTGGCCGCTGTAAACTTTAGTGCGCGCGCGTAGCTTCAGCAGGTGCGCCAAAATGCAGCGCGCGCGAGCAGCTGACGCTTGCCATATGTTGCATTTTGGACACGAAATGAATTTCAAACATCAAAACAAAGACATGGCCTAATTTAAATCACACAAACAAGTTCATGATGACATAAAAGTTCATGCCCACAAGTTCAAATTCATGCCCACAACATCATCCAACCAAGTTCAAAATTCGAACCAAGTTCATGACACAAAAGTTCACACCAACGAATGGCACATCAACAATCAAGCCTCATCCTCGTCTTCATCCTCATCTTCCTCTGATTCATCCTCCTCCTCTGAAGATGATGATTCTTCCTCCTCCTCTTCATTGTTGCGAGCCGCATTATCATGTGAAGCTCGAAAGCTGTTGGCAAGATCTTCAACGGCATCATGCGAAGGTGACATTCCGCCCATGCCGCCTGGAGGTGCTCCCATATTCCCATGAGAGACGCAAAACTCATGCCTCCTATGCCGCCCATGCCGCCCGGAGGTGCTCCGAAGCCACCCATGCCTCCCATGGTCTCCATGGTAGCTCCAAAGCCACCATGGCACCCATGCCGCCCATGGTAGCTTCGAAGCCACCGATGCCTCCCATGCCGCCAATGCCACCGCCACCCATGCCGCCAATGCCACCACCACCCATGCCGTGAATCATGGCTCTTTTTTGGATCAAGACTTCTTCACGGGCAAGATTGACATACTCCTTTTGCGCCTCATTGAGGATAGATGTGTCCATGAATAACAAGTACTTCTCCCAATCCAACAACCTAGATCGCTCCTCCATGCCCACCTTCCTCTCCTCCAATGCCACCTTCCTCTCCTCTGCCGCCAACCTCCTCTCCTCGGCCGCGGCATTTTGGTTCCTTGCCATCTTCCTCACCTTGTCCGCTTGATGCCTCCTCATCATCATCATCCAACTCAATAGTTCGCTTGCGTTTGTTGCTCTCATCAACATCATCGATATCATCACGCTCCTTCCATTTCTCATCATCCTTCAATGCTTCATAGCAATGAGGCAAGGTAAATGGTCTCCCTTTCTTGATCTTCCCTCTCCTCTCCTTTGAACAAGTTTTGTGCAATATTGAACTACAAAAAAACAAAACAAGTTAGCACTACAAACACCAAAAACAAGCATGATGAACATGGATGAAATGGCACTTACCCTATATATATATCATTAGTGCTACTTGGGTTCAACTTGTCAACCGCCTTTTGTGCGGCCGCCCACTTTTGACAATCTCGGTTGATTGTTGACCACCGGGAGCGAAGAGATCGTTCCGAGCAGTCAACTCCACTCTTGTTGTGTAGATCAAAGTGCTCCTTCATCCGGTTCCAATATGCATCTCTACTTTGATCACCTCCAACGGATGGATCCCTTGACACTTGCAACCAAGTATTGCATAGCAAGATGTCTTCATCATTGGTGTAGTTGCCTCCTCTTCCTGTCGGTGCGTCGACAATGCCCTCACCATCCTCGTCCACCTCGAACTCATGGTCATTGAAATGTATGTCATTGGTTTGAGACCAATGAGAATTGTTAGAGCCAACACCCATAGTTGACATATATGCCTCATCGTTGAAACTACAAAGTATATCAACGAAGCAAATAAGCTATCTATATGTATGCATTCAAAAAATAACAACAACAAAAACTTGGCGAAATTTTATACCTTTGGGGCATTTCCTTGAACACCTTGTGCGCGTCGGCTGCCGGCTCAACAAGTGAGCTCGCCGGCGCTTCGGTAGCCGCCGTGTCAGTCGCACGCCCTGCAAGCTTCTTCCTCGAAGGCTTAGAGGAGCCGGAGCCATCCGCCGCCCTGTTCTTCTTTGCGGATACCTTGCCCTTCTTCGGCCACGCCACATTTGAGAGCTTTGAGAGGGGGGCACGTGGCTTCACGGCGGGCGCCGGCGCGAAGCCACCCGCCGCCAAGGTCATCCGTGGCGGCATGAAAAGGCCGGTGCGATACCGGTGCTTGGAGGAGCACCAGCGGAGGTGAAGCCAAAGCTCCCCGCGCTAGGGTTTGCGGCGGCAGAGAGGTCGCGGGTGTAGGAAGGGATGAGGGGGTGCCGGCGCGGGCGTCCATCGAGTCAATTCGCCGGTGGCGGCGCGGGGCGTGGCGAAGGTGGCGTGGCAGAGAGAGTGTGGCGCGAGCGCTAGAGTGTTCGGCGCGCGGAAGCGGGTGCAACAAATACACAGCGCGCGATGGCGATTCGGACCGTGCGTTGTACTCTATATGCTGCACGCGCACTTATTGCGCGTCCGCTGGAGCCCAATTATCAATTGCGCGCGCGCTAAAACGAACAAATTTGCGGCGCGGCGCTTATTTAGCGCGTCTATTGGAGATGCTCTTAACCCTCTATCTCTTCATTTAATTCTATGGTGTCTTATCAAAATTGCCTAGTTGGCATGCATGATACTAATTATGATACTCTCATTACAACCAGCCTACTACTCCCTTCGATTTAAAATAAGTGTTGTGGTATACTCTCTCCGTCCTTTAAAAAGCGTACTTTCAACTTTATTGGAAAATCAAACTTTTTTATGTTTGACCGTATTTATATAATAATACACCAACATTTACGCCATCAAATTATTATCACTAGGTTCATGGTAAAATATATTTTCATCATATACCTATTTGGTTTCATAAACATTAATATACTTTTACACAAACTCAGTCAAACTTTGAAATAGTTTGATCCTCCAACAAAGTTGGAAGTACACTCTTTGAAGGATGGAGGGAGGGAGTTCAAAAGGAGTACTACGTAACAGAAGATTGTGAAAGCACAAAGCTTATAGTGTAAATGCATCTGACTCTTTTATTCCATATTACGAGTGACGGATAATTAGATCTCTTAAAATGAAGGATTAATTTGCGCCGTTATTTGAGAAGTGGTCTCGGAAGTCACACCGAGTGTTTTGCTTGACCGTGCAATTTAGGGAGCATCATTCATCCATTTGGAAAAGGCGGCAGCGATGTGGGCTAAGAGCCTCTATTTTTACATGTCGGGCCTTCTCCGCCACCCGGTCGACCAACAGATTCCAAAGAGGCGATGAACACCCTCCTAGCTCCGTGGGCCAAAGGAATATATCTATCTCTATAGCGGTGGGGCGTGTAGCTGCTCCGCCGAGGCCGCCGTTGCATAATGGCTCTCGACCGGTTGGCCACGTTGATGGGCCTCGGCCGGTTGCCCAGGCCACCAATGCCGGCGTGCAGTCTCGTGCCGCGCCGCCACCTTACTATGTGGCGAGGCCGACACAAAAACGCTCGGGACCTACGCAGACGAGACAAGACAACGTGGCTGGAGAGTCTTCTGATCCGCCCCGTGGACAGTGGGGGGACGATGGCTATGATGCTTATGGGGATGGTCAACACTGTGGATCGTCATCTACGGGAGGTGGCCGTGGTTACGCTTGGCAGAGTGATGGTTCTGCTGAGAGGCCGTTCCTTGGCCCTCCGGGCGGTTTTGTCGAGGGCGCTTCTGGACCGGATTCCTGGCAAAGTGGTGGCTACCGTGGTCACCGTCGTGGTCGTGGGGGTGGTCGTGGTTTCCGCAGACAGCCTCCGCCGCCGGCCGTTGTGGACCATCAGGCTTCCGAGGTGGAGGCCGATCCCACTTAGGTGACCGCTCTGCCTACCCAGGCTATGGAGGTAGTAACGGCTCTGGCCAACGCGGATGTTGCTATGACTGGTGCTTCAGCTGAAGCAGGCATCAGGTCTGAGTCTGAGAGGGCGTCCAAGTGGGCGCGTAGAAAGGAGAAGATGTTATGTTATCGATGCGGTGAGAAGGGACACTTCATTGCTGAGTGCGTGGCTGAGTTGTGTGATACGTGTGGTAAGCCAGCACATGCCTCGGGCGATTGCCCGCTTCTGCGTGATCAGGCTCCGGCTCTTACAATGTATGGAGTATATTGTGCTGAGCTGATGTTCTTTGAGTCCCCGGCTGCGAGAGAGATTCCAATTGAGACGCAGAGCCTGACTACTGGAATTGTGAAAGCTACCCAGGGAGCGGTCTCTGAAGCTCAGATTGTGCAGAGGCTTCAGGAACTGGCTCCTGGAGATTTTCAGTGGGAGCTTGTCCACATCGAGGAGCGCGTGTTCAGGGTTGACTTCCCGTCGGTAGAGGACTTGCGGCGGTTGCTGAGCTTTGGGTTGTGCAAGGTTCCCGGCACTAATTGCATTCTAGAGTTTCACGAGTGGAAGAAAGTGGAGCCTAAGGGAAAGCCCCTCACTCAAGTGTGGCTACGGTTTTCTGGGGCACCCTCTGAGTCTCTGACGGATGTTCGTGTTGTGTCTAGTCTGGGTATCATGGTTGGCAAAACTGAGAAAGTGGATATGGCATTCACTCGCGCCCATGGGGTGGCCAGATTGCTAGTGAGTGTTCTCGACATCGAGTTCGTCCCGGATGTGGTTAACTGGACTTATAGGGGAGAGGTGTTTCCTCTTGAGATTGAGTTTGAGGATTCTGAGTTGTTTGCTGAGGCGGTTAATGGTGCTGATGTGGATATGCACGAGGGTGACGACAATGCGGGTGCTAGGGAGGATCCGACTGATGAGGCTGGACGAGAGAGGTCCAACGGATCGGGACCAGTTGCTCAGTTGCCCGAGACTCGGTCCGGGGTAGAGCCGGCCCCATCTCCATCGGTACCTAAGAGTACGTTGCGGTTTGGATCCTTTGAGCCCGCGTCTGCCCCTCCTAGGCTTTGGAGCGACGGGTGGATTCTGATGATGCTTTCGAGTGCTCGCTCCCGGTGCTGGATTTTGAGACTACTGTTCGTCCCGTGGTGGGTGACTGTGTGACGGTTCACTTGGCGACGACCTTGGGGGGGGGGAGGGGACGTGGAGCCTCAGGTGGTTCCGCTCCTCCTTGTGCCCCCTGCGGTCACGTGCAGACAGATGGCGGCCGCTTCGGTGGTTTTGCCTAGGAGGGGAGTTCGGGGCAGGTGGCCACGATTTCCTCTCCCTCTACCCTGACGCCGGCAACGCCAGCCGCACCGTCGACGTCCGGCCATGGGGGAGACCGTCTGGGGCAGATGGCCTCGGACCCTTCCCCTTCGGCACCGGCTAGTGAGGCTTTATCTCCGGTGGTGCTAGGTGGGAGTCTGGGGCAGGTGGCCCCAGTCCTTCCTTCTCCTTCGGCTGTCGGGATGGTGACGCCCTCAGGCTTGAGGGTTGGGGCAGGGGGGGTGTTCGGGCAGGCGGCGTCAGCACCTCCATCCCCCGGCTTTCCGTCCGTTCGCGGTGGAAGCCCTCCGCCACCGCCTCCTTCGAGTGGCGCTACTCGGGAGGAGGTTATTGCCTTTGGTGGGATCCCCGACCCGGTCTCTGCGGGGCGACGGATGAGTTCTCGTCTCAAGGACCACCCGGAGGTTGATGACATGCAGCAGAGGTGCGCTATGAAGGCGGCCAAGCTTCGTGACATTGAGGTCACCACCGGTATGTCCGTCAACTTGTCCAATTCTATTTTGCATTTTTCTAAGGATGAGATTATAAATAATGCAAATCAATTAGGAGTTTCGCTAGGGAGTACTAATAGTGAAATCTCCAACTCGGTTAATGATCTCCTTGATCTGGAAGCGGAACGCGCTTTAGAGACTATTCAAAACCTAGCAGCAGTAAGACCTATGAATGATGCTGAGATTGATGCGTTGGGGGTGAGAGTGCTCGAAAATTTTTGTGCGGACCTTGCACCATCCACTACTGACTCCGAGGAGGAGGAGGTTAGTCTAGAGGATGTAGTGAATAAACCACCAGAGCCCGGTTATGAGGACCGGATGGAGGACCATAGTAAACCCAAACGTAAGTGGAAGCGGAAGGTGTATCCCGCGTCCGCGGTCCATAGGAGTGCTAGGATTCGTACGGCCAAAAAAATTCATGATGACATATGAAAGGAATCTTTTGGAATAGCAGAGGTCTGAAGGACTTGGCTAAACGAAGGTTTCTCGCTGAGGCGACTCTGGAGCATCAATTAGATTTCATTGCTCTCTCAGAAACTGGTAGGGATAATTTTGCGCCTCAGTTTCTTAACACTCTATCGGGGGGTGTCGATTTTGATTGGCATTGCCTTCCCCCGAGAAGTAGATCCGGTGGGATCCTGCTTGGAGTGAGATGCGATTCACTGGAAGTCCGTAGTGTAGTGATGGGTGACTTCGCGGTTAAATTTCGGGTTAGGACTAAAGCTGATGGGTTTAACTGGGCTCTGGTGGCGGTTTATGGTGCCGCACAACCCGAGTTTAAACCGGAGCTTTTGGCGGACTTGGTTTGAATTTGCGGTTTCGAACAGCTCCCAATTCTGGTTGGGGGTGATTTCAACATCATTAGGAGGAGAGACGAAAAGAATAACGATAATTTTGATGGCAGATGGTCTTTTATGTTTAACACCATCATTGAAAGCTTGGATCTGAGAGAGATAGAGCTTTCTGGTCGAAAATTTACCTGGGCCAACTCTTTGCCAAATCCGACATATGAGAAGTTGGATCGGGTCCTGGCGAGCGTCGAGTGGGAACAGAAGTTCCCTCTTGTGACGGTTCAGGCTCTCTCGCGCGGTATATCGGATCACACACCATTATTCGTGGACTCAGGTGAGCCAAACCATGTGGGAAACAAAAATACCTTTTCCTTCGAGCTTGCTTGGTTTGAACGAGAAGGTTTCTTCGATCTGATAGCCAGGGAATGGGCTAAAGATAGAGGAGGCAAGACTTCTGTCGAGCGATGGCAGAATAAGATTAGACATTTGAGAAGCTTCCTACGGGGCTGGGCTAAACACCTTAGTGGGACCTATAAGATTGAAAAGGACAGGCTCCTTTCTCTGATTCAGTCCCTCGATATTAAAGCCGAATCCACGATCTTGCAACCTGCTGAGCTCCAGTTTAAGCTGGATGCGGAGATGAGGTGGAAGGAACTTCTCCGCGAAGAAGAGTTGAAGTGGGCGTTGCGAGCTAAAGTTTGTAGAGTGATCCAGGGGGACACGAACACTCAATTCTTTCATCTGATTGCTAATGGCAAACACAGAAAGAAGAGAATTTTCCAGCTTGAGCAAGATGAAGGAACAATTGTAGGACAGGACAATCTGAAACTTTACATCACCGAGTATTATAAGCAGTTATTTGGACCTCCGGAGGATAGTTGTGTGTCCCTCGATGAGTCCAGGACTGAGGATGTGCCTCAACTAACTACTACTGATAATGATATTCTGTTTGCCCCTTTCTCGGAGAAGGAGGTTTTTTATGCCATAATGCAGATGAAAAACAATAAGGCTCCCGGGCCGGATGGATTTCCGGCGGAGTTTTACAAAAGATGCTGGCATATTATTAAGGGGGATTTACTTCGTATGTTCCACGATCTTTTCTCTGGACGGCTTCATTTATTTCACTTAAATTTTGGAACAATAACACTGCTTCCTAAGAAGACATATGCTCTGAGTATCGAGCAGTTCAGGCCGATTTGCCTTCTCAATGTTAGTTTCAAAAATTTTACCAAGGTTGGGACGAATCGGCTCACACAGATTGCGCATTCTGTGGTGCAGCATTCCCAAACTGCTTTCATGTCGGATAGAAACATCCTGGAAGGGATGGTGGTACTGCATGAAACACTCCATGAAATCCACTCGAAAAAATTGGATGGAGTTATCCTTAAGGTGGATTTCGAGAAAGCATACAATAAAGTAAAGTGGCCATTCCTACAACAGGCGTTGCGTATGAAAGGTTTCGAGGAGGTCTGGCGACGCCAGGTTGAATCCTATACGCAAAAAGGGAGCGTTGGAATTAAAGTTAATGACGAGATCGGTCATTACTTCCAGACACACAAGGGACTAAGACAAGGGGATCCGATGTCCCCTATTTTGTTCAACATTGTAGTGGATATGTTGGCAATTTTGATAGGAAGGGCTAAGGAGGCTGGTCAAGTGGGAGGCCTGGCTCCTCATCTCGTTGATGGAGGGGTGTCCATCCTCCAGTACGCCAATGATACTATCATCTTTATGGAGCACGACTTGGAAAAAGCGAGAAATATGAAGCTGGTGTTATGCTTATTTGAACAATTGACTGGGCTAAAGATTAACTTTCATAAAAGCGAATTGTTCTGCTTTGGTAGAGCCAATGATGAACATGAGGCCTACAAGCAATTGTTTGGGTGTGATTTGGGCGCTTTGCCTTTCACATACTTAGGAATTCCAATCCACCATCGTAAGCTGACAAACAGAGAATGGAAGTGTATCGAGGACCGATTCAAAAAGAAACCGAGTTGCTGGAAGGGCAAGCTCATGTCATACGGAGGCCGCTTAATTCTGACTAATTAGGTTCTCACGAGTATGCCTATGTTTCTTTTGTCGTTTTTCGAAGTCCCAGTTGGTGTTAGGAAAAGACTGGACTTTTATCGATCCCGTTTCTTTTGGCAGGGTGATAAGCTAAAAAGAAAATACCGTTTAGCCAAATGGGATATCATCTGTAGACCTTTGATGCCCGGATAATTAAGCTATAGTAATTCCCTGCTAATGAGGCCACGTCACCACGATTACTGTTGCTAATCTCATGATGATTCAGATCTCGTTCAAAGTCAAATTCAAAATCAAGTCAAAGGAATAAAGTTTTCAAAAGTTAAAACTAAAATGTTCAAGATAGGTCAAATAAATCATGAGCAATTATGGTGGAGAAACCACATTTTGATAAAATAGTTAGATGCTCAAAATATAAACAAAACAATAACAAAAAAACAAAAAACAAAAAGATAGAAAGAACTCCCGCTCGGCCCAACTGGGCCATGGCCCAGCCAGGCCGACCCAATTCCCTCCCCCGGCCTAACCGCGCCTACAACACCACCCCACTCCCCCGGTGACCTAGCTCGGTCGTCCCACTTTCCCCACTCCCCCTTGCCAGCCCCCACCTCTCGATCCCATCTGGATCGAGGAGGGGATCATCCCCATCAACCCAGTCACCGCTGCTGGATCGCCTGCCGGCGTTGCCAGGCCTCCTCCCCGCCACCCGTCTCCAGCTCGCCTCCCCTCTCGCTCCTCTTCCCCGACCCAATCTGGATCAGGAAGGGGCAACGAGCCTTGCGCCTCCTTCACCGACGTCGTCGCTGTGCGTCACCACCGTCACCCGAAGACCTCGCCGTCGC
>NC_041381.1:678215959-678223448 GCF_002162155.2 Triticum dicoccoides | reverse complement strand
CGGCGGACGCCCGCTGCCTCTGGTGCTCCGGCCGGCCTCGCCTCGGCCACGCCTCACCCCGTGCTGGCCTCGCCCTCGCCGACCTGGCGACCTACCAGGTCCGCCGCCCTTCCCCGCGCCCCTGGGCATGCGCCCAGCACCCGCACCCGCGGTGCTCGTTTGGGCGGCGCCCGTAGTACCGAACCCACTATGGCCTCGGGCCAATGACATGTGGGGCCTAGCCCCGAGAACGTTAAAAAAGGAATTTAAAAAAAACATGTATAATAAATAAATAAATAATAATAAAATTAATTAATTAGTTAGTTAGTTAACTAAAAAATTAACTTAATTAATCCCGTTTAGTTAAACTAATTAAGCATGAATAACCTAAAATATATAATTAACCTAACTAATCTGTTAGTTAGGGTGATGTGTCTATGACGAACAGGACCCACACGTCAGTTGATTAGTCAACACCTCTGTTAACTGCTGACGTCATGATGACGTTAGCAAACATTATTCTGGATAATGTTGTTTTAAAATAATTAAATAAATCCAAAAAATGATTTAAATCTTTTAAAATTAATATAAAATAAACCGTAGCTCAGATGAAAATACTTTCTACATGAAAGTTGCTCAGAACAACGAGACGAATCCGGATGCGCAGCCCGTTCGTCCGCCACGCATCCCTAACCTATCGAACTCGCAACTTTCCCCCTCCGGTTCATCTGTCCGAAAACGCGAAACACCGGGGATACTTTCCCGGATGTTTCCCCCCTTCACCGGCATCACCTCATACCGCGTTAGGGCACGCCTAGCATCACGCTTTGGTTTGTCATGCATCGTCATGCATCTGTTTGCATTATATTCATTGTTTCTTCCCCCTCTTCTTCCGCTAGACACCGGGACCGACGCCGCTGCTACCCAGTACGACTACGGAGTTGACGACCCCTCTCTCTTGCCAGAGCAACCAGGCAAGCCCCCCCTTGATCACCAGATATCGCCTATTCTCTTCTATGCTGCTTGCACTAGAGTAGTGTAGCATGTTACTGCTTTCCGTTATCCTATCCTGATGCATAGCATGTCCTTGTTACTACTGTTGTTACCTTTACCTGCTATCCTACATGCTTAGTATAGGATGCTAGTTTTCCATCAGTGGCCCTACATTCTTGTCCGTCTGCTGTGCTATACTATCAGGCCGTGATCACTCGGGAGGTGATCACGGGTATATACTATATACTTTATACATGATACATGTGGTGACTAAAGTCGGGTCGGCTTGTGGAGCACCCGCGAGTGATTCACGGATTGGGGGCTGAAAGGACCTTTGTCCCAACGGACCTCTGTGTGGATCTTTGTGGCGGAGCGATAGGGCAGGTTGAGACCGCCTAGGAGAGAGGTGGGCCTGGCCCTGTTCGGCGTTCGCGGATACTT
Source organism: Triticum dicoccoides (assembly GCF_002162155.2). NCBI lineage: Eukaryota > Viridiplantae > Streptophyta > Magnoliopsida > Poales > Poaceae > Triticum > Triticum dicoccoides. The sequence goes on along the minus strand of NC_041381.1, from coordinate 678,222,035 downwards.
AACACGCTTAACGAGATCTTGGTATTTGATCTAAGTTGGGTCGTTGACCTTATACGCACTAACCGCCATGTGGGACAAGATATGGGCAACCGGCATCGTGGTATCAGCCGAAGCATTTCGTGACGTCAGCGACTGAGCGGAGCGCGCCGGATTGGACTGGAACGCCTGCTAGGCTAAGTCTGCTTCCGGCCGCGTACGCAACATGCAGGTGTGCTAAGGGCGATGGGCCCAGACCCCTGTGCGCTTAGGTTTAGACCGGCATGCTGACCTCTCTGTTATGCCTAGGTGGAGCTGCGACGTGTTGATCTTCCACGGCCGGGCATGACCCAGAAAAGTGTGTCCGGCCAAATGGGATCGAGCGTGTCGGGTAATGTGGTGCACCCCTGCAGGGAAGTTAATCTATTCGAATAGCCGTGATCTTCGGTAACAGGACGACTTGGAGTTGTACCTTGACCTTATGACAACTAGAACCGGATACTTAATAAAACACACCCTTCCAAGTGCCAGATACAACCCGGTGATTGCTCTCTAACAGGGCGACGAGGAGGGGATCGCCGGGTAGGATTATGCTATGCGATGCTACTTGGAGGACTTCAGTCTACTCTCTTCTACATGCTGCAAGACGGAGGCTGCCAGAAGCGTAGTCTTCGACAGGATTAGCTATCCCCCTCTTATTCTGGCATTCTGCAGTTTAGACCACTGATATGGCCCTTTACACATATACCCATGCATATGTAGTGTAGCTCCTTGCTTGCGAGTACTTTGGATGAGTACTCACGGTTGCTTTCTCCCCCCTTTTCCCCCTTTCCTTTCTTTCTGGTTGTCGCAACCAGATGCTGGAGTCCAGGAGCCAGACGCCACCATCGACGACGACTCCTACTACACCGGAGGTGCTACTACTACGTGCAGCCCGCTGACGACGACCAGGAGTAGTTTAGGAGGATCCCAGGCAGGAGGCCTGCGCCTCTTTCGATCTGTATCCCAGTTTGTGCTAGCCATCTTATGGCAACTTGTTTAACTTATGTCTGTACTCAGATATTGTCGCTTCCGCTGACTCGTCTATGATCGAGCACTTGTATTCGAGCCCTCGAGGCCCCTGGCTTGTATTATGATGCTTGTATGACTTATTTATGTTTTAGAGTTGTGTTGTGATATCTTCCCGTGAGTCCTTTATCTTGATCATACACATTTGCGTGCATGATTAGTGTACGATTGAATCGGGGGCGTCACAAGTTGGTATCAGAGCCGACTGCCTGTAGGAATCCCCCTTCCACACTCCTTGGCCGAAGTCGAGTCTAGACATTGCAAAAAACTATTTACTAACATGGCTGTGTGTCTTATGGGCCCACGTCGCCATTGGGTGGTATTAGGATCTTTTATTCCTCGACTTATACTCTGGGACTCTGACCTCTCTTCTATTCGGGTGAAATGATTTTACTAACTCTGACTCTAGGTTCTCGTAACTACTTCCTCCCGAAGAGCCCCTCACTCCAGATGATTGCTCCGTGAACCAGAAGAATTTGAAGATACTCTCCGATATTCTCTCGAGACCTTGTGCCTGTCGCTTTTGCAATTCCCTACCACCGAAACATCCCTATGGATAAATACTTACACCTGTCGTTCTTATTTTTATTCCCAGTTGATCTTGTTATTACAAGATACCCCGAAATTCTCTCTAATGTTCCGAGAATACTTTGTGCCTATTGCCTTGCAGTTCTTTGCTACATGAATACCCCTACGGATAATTTCTCGCACTTACCGAATATCCACTCATCCCCAGTTGATTCATGTATGTCACCAATCCTCGAAATACCATTCGATCTTTCGAAAATCCTGAGCATCCTATTGCTCTTGAAATTCTTGATTACTTGCATTATGGTTAATCCCATAAGTCTAGTAATCTTGTTGACATCCATTGTCATTATCATTTTGAGTCCATTGATTCGATTTGTTGCGAATGCTCGCAATCCTCAAACAGATCCTAGAATTCATCCTTCCGGCTCAGACGTCGTTTTAATCATGAACTGGTTCTCGCCAATTAAATTGTCGTCGATTGTGCCCCTAAGTCTATTGAACTTATCCATCCTTGATCAGAGCGTCTGCTTCTGATCCTTCGCTTTATAAATCATAATTCCTTAGCAAATTGAGCTCTAAGTTATTCAGTTGTTTCTATAATCCAATGTCTTTGCCTTGCTTCTTCCTCGGGTCGTGTGCCGATACTCACCCCAGATCCTTTGTTGGATTTTATCCGACAATGTCCTTCATATTCAATAACCTTGAGCCTTTCCTAGGATATATAATGCCTTTGGTAAATTGTATCCTTTGCTTTGTCAACCATGCTCTACTTTTGAGCTTGTGTTATTTACTCCTGAAGTTCGTGGTATATGTTCTAAGAAGCCCCGATGGCTTGAACCTATGCCTTCCTTAATATGTGTGAACTCGAAAGTTTTCACGAGTCATACTCTTCTGGTATTTTACCCGATAAAATTTCAACACTACAACTTCATCGAACGCGAGAAGTAAATGAAAGGTTATGCATTGGAGAAGTGGGAGTCGACCTTGAACTTTGTGTTCATGCCCATAGACACGATGTAGATCTTCTCATCGAAGCTTCTTTTAAAATTAATTATTCCCTTGGTATAAGTTCATATTATATCTTGGATCTGGCCTTTTTCAATCGTGGTTCCGACCATGTTCTCCTTTAAATACCATTTCTCGTGCAAGTTTAAGCACTTGTCTTCTGCAGAACAATACCTCAGTCCAACCTCTACTTTGATCTGTCGTCGAGTATTACCCCCTGGTATCTCGAGATTATCATGGAACCGCATAACTTCTTATGAGTTCTTCTTCAAGTGCTACATTCTCATTGATTCCAATTTTTCACGGGCTCTGAGTTATTAAACACTCAAAGACACCAATAACTGACTCAATTCCGCACTGTGATTAATCAGCTCTTGGTAACCCTCATTACTTACAAGTTTGAACTCGATCATGCCATCCCTAGCCTGCTTGGCTATATCCTTGTCATGCCGATTTTAACTATGCTACCTTGTCCTTCTTCCCAGAGCAAAAATTTCGATGGTGAGCTAATCTTACGTCGATCTTCCTCGTTATATCTATTGTCCTTGAACAACAAGCTTGATTTTAAGTTTGTGTTATACCTATGGTTTCAATAACTTTTCGCTTCATCATTCCGTTGACTTGATGTCATCGCCGATCGGTTACATCTTCATGAAGCCTCTCGACAAAATTTGCCGTGAAAATCATCAACATTTTGACTCCCTCCAGGATATCAATCGAATTCATGATGGTAAGTACCATACTCGTCCCTTGGTAATTTGAGTTACCATCGACAACATCTTTACCTTCCTCTCATCACAAACTTGTTCATGTTATGGATGCAACTTACTATCCAGTTTGTATTATGTTCTATCTTGAAGTATTATTGTCCTTTATATTGCAAGGATTGCTCCACCTCTTAAGAATTCTTGGTATAGTGATACTTTTCACCATCAGCATTCTTTCTTGGTCCCCGTGTTGAATTTAACCGGAATACCAACAAGTAAACGATGCTGCTTGGATTCTGTACTCCTAGCAACCCTATTTGCATTGGAGTTAATGGTCGACAGTTCATTCTTAGACTATTGGATAATTAATCACCATCCTAACATTGATCGTGCTACCTAAGCCCATATGTCGGGTGCACCTTTCAACCATTTTTAATTGTGTATGATTTCCTCGAGCATACATCATTATATCATTTGATCAGACTAATGATATCTCCTTGTTCACATAATTGTGGAAACCCATCTTTTGGAAGTCTCGATGAATTGTCGCTGACTCCATCAACCACATCCTCATTTTCTCCTTGGTTAATGATAAACTTTTGTTTTGGAACTTGCCCCGATAGTTCATTTCCTGAGAATTTTACAATGTCATCTCGTCAATTTGTGTCGCACCTTTTCTTCTCGGGCATCCCGAGTCTGAGGTATCCTAACACCGATCAGATCTGAATCTTGGTCAGATATGATGGTTGGAACATTTTTCCAAGAGTTATAACACTGGTCTTTTATGACCCGGTAAGGCGATGTCATGCCTAGCACACCTGGCCGAAGGACCTAATGTTATAGTTTCCTTTTTAGCAAGGTTACACATTCTTCCATGAGGAAATTGTAAGACTTATTCTACAAGTTGTTCCTGATGGATCCTTCCTGTATCCAAAGTCTGACCTTTGCTTGAAGACCATGTCAATGCTATCTCGAAGCATGCCTGTCGTAATCCGATTTTCAATAAGAGCATTTGAAGCACAATGCTAAGTTTTCTTTATCATTTATCATAACACCGTTGTATGGGTAATATCATGAGATTCCTCCCCACTTACCTAAATGGTTTCCTATTTTCTATCCTGTCATGGATATCATGCTCCCCTTGTCCTTGGGAAGGATATACCCCTGAAATATGTGTGTATACACATTTTTCTTTCCATTGTTCTGTTTAAACCTGATAATCACTTTTCCTTTCCATTGGTTTATTTAAACCTTCTTGTGATTTATATAATATAAGCAGTAATATTCCCTGCTTATGTTAACATCTCGTTGTACCACTCTGTCAGTGAGATCCTGTTACTATTGTTGCTGACATTCCGGTAGCCACCGATGGACGAGAACCTTGCCTATTGGTCCGCCTCGTTCAACGAGCAGGAAAATGGTTCTCTTCGTCCCTCGCCCTTGGTACCGACGTTGTTGCCGACATAACTGATAGCCTACCGTCTGACATGTATTGCTATCATGACCGTGCAAGATGTCAACACCCTTCTTACTTTAACCCACATGGTGGGCCCATAACCCACAGTTCCACAGGATCAAAACCTGACTCTCCGGTCCTGTTGCCAAGGTTGTTCCTCGCGCGTGGCCTCGTAAGTAATTTACGAGCCACCTTCCGAGAGATCATCAGTTCTGCTATCAGACGCAATACTTATTCTCATTGCTCTGAAACCCTTTCACACTTTGTTTCAGGCACCGAACGATTGCCTGCCCGCTCAAAACTTCCCATGAAACCTCATTACTTTGCTCTTGATATTTTCTTAAGTTTCAATTCGAGAGTTACTTTCCGCCACCTTCCCCGATGATATCGACCAGATAGTCAACAATTGTAGAGATTCGTTCTCCCGGAATACCCCCTTACCTATTCGTTAGTACGATGGAGTGCCCCGAAGAAAGGACGACAACTTCATCATGATGACCTGAAGCATAGGAATGAAGACATCAATGTCATGGATCGACCTCTTCGAGAAAAGCAAGTATGACCGAGAAGAATCGTTAGAATTTCGTAACCAAATCCCTTCCCCCTTACTTCCCCTCTTAAATCTCGGGACGAGATTTCTTGTAGTGGAGGAGAATTGTGACGCCCGGATAATTAAGCTACAGTAATTCCCTGCTAATGAGGCCACGTCACCACGATTACTGTTGCTAATCTCATGATGATTCACATCTCGTTCAAAGTCAAATTCAAAATCAAGTCAAAGGAATAAAGTTTTCAAAAGTTAAAACTAAAATGTTCAAGATAGGTCAAATAAATCATGAGCAATTATGGTGGAGAAACCACATTTTGGTAAAATAGTTAGATGCTCATAATATAAACAAAACAATAACAAAAAAACAAATAAATAAAAAAACAAAAAAACAAAAAGATAGAAAGAACTCCCGCTCGGCCCAACTAGGCCATGGCCCAGCCAGGCCGACACAATTCCCTCCCCCGGCCCAACCGCGCCTACAACACCACCCCACTTCCCCGATGACCTAGCTCGGTCGTCCCACTTTCCCCACTCCCCCTCGCCAGCCCCTACCTCTCGATCCCATCTGGATCGAGGAGGGGATCGTCCCCATCAACCCAGTCACCGCTGCCGGATCGCCCGCCGGCGTTGCCAGGCCTCCTCCCCGCCACCCGTCTCCGGCTCGCCTCCCCTCTCGCTCCTCTTCCCCGACCCAATCTGGATCAGGAAGGGGCAACGAGCCCGGTGCCTCCTTCACCGACGTCGTCGATGTGTGTCACCACCGTCGCCGGACTGCCTCCCCGT
>NC_041381.1:678171233-678215617 GCF_002162155.2 Triticum dicoccoides | reverse complement strand
CCGTCGTCCACGCAGCGCCCCCCTGGCCACGCCCGACCTCCCGACCGCACGCCCACGCGCCGGCCTTGCGCGCCCCCTGGCCCGCTCGCCTGCAGCTTCGTCGGCGGACGCCCGCTGCCTCTGGTGCTCCGGCCGGCCTCGCCTCGGCCACGCCTCACCCCGTGTTGGCCTCGCCCTCACCGACCTGGTGACCTGCCAGGTCCGCTGCCCTTCCCCGCGCCCCGGGGCATGCGCCCAGCACCCGCACCCGCGGTGCTTGTTTGGGCGGCGCCCGTAGTACCGAACCCACTATGGCCTCGGGCCAATGACATGTGGGGCCTAGCCCCGAGAACGTAAAAAAGGAATTTAAAAAAACATGTATAATAAATAAATAATTGATAATAAAATTCATTAATTAATTAGTTAATTAACTAAATAATTAACTTAATTAATCCCTTTTAGTTAAACTAATTAAGCATGTATAACCAAAAATATATAATTAACCTAACTAATCTGTTAGTTAGGGTGATGTGTCTATGATGAAGAGGACCCACACATCAGTTGACTAGTCAACACCTCTGTTGACTGCTGACGTCAGCAAACACTGTTCTGGATAATGTTGTTTTAAAATAATTAAATAAATCCTAAAAATGATTTAAATCTTTTAAAATTAATATAAAATAAACCGTAGCTCAAATGAAAATACTTTCTACATGAAAGTTGCTCAGAACAACGAGACGAATCCGGATACGCAGCCCGTTCGTCCGCCACGCATCCCTAACCTATCGAACTCGCAACTTTCCCCCTCCGGTTCATCTGTCCCAAAACGCGAAACACCGGGGATACTTTCCCGGATGTTTCCCCCCTTCACGGGCATCACCTCATACCGCGTTAGGGCACGCCTAGCATCACGCTTTGGTTTGTCATGCATCGTCATGCATCTGTTTGCATTGTATTCATTGTTTCTTCCCCCTCTTCTTCCGCTAGACACCGGGACCGACGCCGCTGCTACCCAGTACGACTACGGAGTTGACGACCCCTCTCTCTTGCCAGAGCAACCAGGCAAGCCCCCTCCCCATGATCACCAGATATCGCCTATTCTCTTCTATACTGCTTGCACTAGAGTAGTGTAGCATGTTACTGCTTTCCGTTATCCTATCCTGATGCATAGCATGTCCTTGTTACTAATGTTGTTACCTTTACCTGCTATCCTACATGCTTAGTATAGGATGCTAGTTTTCCATCAGTGGCCCTACATTTCTTGTCCGTCTGCTGTGCTATACTATCGGGCCGTGATCACTCGGGAGGTGATCACGGGTATATACTATATACTTTATACATGATACATGTGGTGACTAAAGTCGGGTCGGTTTGTGGAGCACCCGCGAGTGATTCACGGATTGGGGGCTGAAAGGACCTTTGTCCCAACGGCCCTCTATGTGGATCTTTGTGGCGGAGCGACAGGGCAGGTTGAGACCGCCTAGGAGAGAGGTGGGCCTGGCCCTGTTCGGCGTTCGCGGATACTTAACACGCTTAACGAGATCTTGGTATTTGATCTGAGTTGGGTCGTTGACCTTATACGCAATAACCGCCACGTGGGACAAGATATGGGCAACCGGCGTCGTGGTATCAGCCGAAGCATTTCGTGACGTCAGCGACTGAGCGGCGCGCGCCGGATTGGACTGGAACGCCTGCTAGGCTAGGTCTGCTTCCGGCCGTGTACGCAACGTGCAGGTGTGCTAAGGGCGATGGGCCCAGACCCCTGTGCGCTTAGGTTTAAACCGGCGTGCTGGCCTCTCTGTTATGCCTAGGTGGGGTTGCGATGTGTTGATCTTCCGCGACCGGGCATGACCCAGAAAAGTGTGTCCGGCCAAATGGGATCGAGCGTGTCGGGTAATGTGGTGCACCCCTGCAGGGAAGTTAATCTATTCGAATAGCCGTGATCTTCGGTAACAGGACGACTTGGAGTTGTACCTTGACCTTATGACAACTAGAACCGGATACTTAATAAAACACACCCTTCCAAGTGCCAGATACAACCCGGTGATTGCTCTCTAACAGGGCGACAAGGAGGGGATCGCCGGGTAGGATTATGCTAAGCGATGCTACTTGGAGGACTTCAGTCTACTCTCTTCTACATGCTTCAAGACGGAGGCTGCCAGAAGCGTAGTCTTCGACAGGATTAGCTATCCCCCTCTTATTCTGGCATTCTGCAGTTCAGTCCACTGATATGGCCCTTTACACATATACCCATGCATATGTAGTGTAGCTCCTTGCTTGCGAGTACTTTGGATGAGTACTCACGGTTGCTTTCTCCCCCCTTTACCCCATTTTCTTTCTTTCTGGTTGTCGCAACCAGATGCTGGAGTCCAGGAGCCAGACGCCACCATCGACGACGACTCCTACTACACCGGAGGTGCTACTACTACGTGCAGCCCGCTGACGACGACCAGGAGTAGTTTAGGAGGATCCCAGGCAGGAGGCCTGCGCCTCTTTCGATCTGTATCCCAGTTTGTGCTAGCCATCTTATGGCAACTTGTTAACTTATGTCTGTACTCAGATATTGTCGCTTCCGTTGACTCGTCTATGATCGAGCACTTGTATTCGAGCCCTCGAGGCCTCTGGCTTGTATTATGATGCTTGTATGACTTATTTATGTTTTAGAGTTGTGTTGTGATATCTTCCCGTGAGTCCTTGATCTTGATCATACACATTTGCGTGCATGATTAGTGTATGATTGAATCGGGGATGTCACAAGACCGAAAGACCAAGGGGGTCTTGGGATTGAGAATCTTGAAGTCAAGAACAGATGTCTTCTCAGCAAGTGGTTGTGGAAGTTATCTAGTGGAACTGACGCCACTTGGGCTCAAATCCTTCGTAATAAGTATCTTCAAACCAAAACTTTGTCTCAGGTCACAGTAAGACCCACTGATTCACCCTTTTGGAAAGGGCTTATGAAAGTAAAGCTTTCCTTGTTTAAGAGGACAAAGTTTATTGTTGGTGACGGAGTCAGTACGAGATTCTGGGAGGATACTTGGCTCGGAGAGGCACCCCTAGCCATCCAATACCCGTTGTTGTATCGTATTGTTCAACAACGTGAGGTTTTTGTTGCAACGGTGTTTCAATCAATCCCCCTTAATATCCAGTTCAGACGGCCGTTAGTGGGCAATCGTTGGGAAGAGTGGCTATATCTAGTAAGGAGACTGATGGATGTTCAACTTTCCCAACAACCCGATAGATTACGCTGGAAACTCACTAGGTCGGGAGAATTTACAGTTAAATCAATGTATGTTGATGTGATCAATTCAAGCTCGGATCCTAGTTCCAAACATGTGTGGGCTGTCAAAGTTCCTTTGAAAATTAAAGTGTTTATGTGGTTTCTACACAAACAAGTTATTTTAACCAAGGACAACTTGACAAAGCGTAATTGGACAGGACCTACTAGGTGTAGTTTCTGTGATCGGGATGAAATAATTAAACATCTTTTTCTTGAACGTTATTTAGAACGTGGCTTAATAGGGTAGAGCCCGGGTTAGCGCGACATATTCATGTAGGAGTCTGCGCCTTGGTGTGGGCGCTCTAGAATTGCAGGAATGACTTGGTTTTTAACAGGACAACAAACATTCATTTTTTGCATGTTATCTTCAGAGCTACGGCGCTGATCCGTTCCTAGTCGCTACTCGCTCCGACGGAGGCCAGGGAGCGTTTGGTTACTGGATTTATCCGCTGGGAGACGGTAGCTCGGGATATCTTCAACCGGTTTGGATGGCAGTCATGTAATAGGATAGGCAATTAGTTTTCCTATCTCTTTTTAGCCAGCCGGTTGTGGCATCCTTCTTTTGGCTAGTTAGTGTTTCTAGCCTTCTTGGTTCTGTGTAAGCCTTTGTCTTTTTTCACTTTTGGAGACCTTGAGACCTTGTTTGGACCTTTTTTGTTTGGTTAATAAGATGGCCGTATGCATCATGCTGATGCAGAGGCCGGGGAGACCCCCCTTTTCGAAAAAAAGAAAAAAAATAGTCTTGAAAAGGTAATTGACAGAATGCAATCTTTTTTTTTTGAAACGTAGACGCTAGAAGCGTCCGGCTTTAAATTAATAAAACCACTAGGCAGTATCCACACATAGTTTAAAACATACAAACCAAATGAAGGTAAAACATCGGGCCTCACAACCCGGCATAGTCTAGGCTAAATAAGAGCAGTTTCTAGCCAACATAGCAGGAGCCAAATATGCCCAAAAGACCAACTAAACATCAAACAAGCTCAGAGCAAAAGTCTCAAACTGGCGCATCAGTTTGCCGTGCTTTCACCATAGTCATCTTGATCTGCTCCATGACCCCGTCTGACAGAATGCAATCTTGCTCCTGGCTCCTTGGTTAATACACTGGACTGTACCGGGACGGCGGGCGCAACTTGCGTTTGATTCTTGCAGCGTGTGGACTGATTCACCATCTGTTCACACCGGAGATCTCTTCATCAGAATCATATATGCATAAAAGCAATGGGAATATTGCAGGATTCCCCGTCATATTTCAGACAATCGGAGCAAAAAGCTTTTCGGTAAGATGCTAGCTATAAGCTAGCAAAATGCATACTTATTTCATATATTTCTGCAATCAGTTTTTACTGTTCCACGGTCATACATGGGTTAACTTCCAAAAAGCATGTTATCACAAGCATATCTGATATACGATTGTTACAAATTGGATATGCTATAGTAATACTACCTATTTTGGATTTATAATTAATCATGCAGATCGAAAACCGAATATTAGTTTGTTTCGAACTTGTTGCTTCTTCCGGAAATGTTCGACTGACCAAAGTGATGTCTCATGCACATAAAAGGAGAGGGGCGTCACATATTGCGCAGAATTTGTATCTTATCCACTGAAAAAAAATAGCGGACTATAGCGCCCCTAATAGCACGCTATAGCGTGTAAGAATTATCTCGCTAAATAAATAAGTGTATAATATTTCGCTAATAGTAATGCTATAGGGCTCTATGGCACGCCAATAGCGTAATTTAAGGGGCAGCGCTACTTTGTATAGCACGCTATTTTTTTCTTGATCTTATCTTGTACACAAGAACTAACTTTCTGTAGGTTTTTTCTGCTTCCTACATGTTTATTTATTTATTTATGTCAAAAACAATCATCCAAAAAATAAAAAACTTTATGTCGGTTTTTTCTGCTTCCTACAGGAGGCATTTTCTCTTGCAGATTTTGACAGTATTCTCTAAGGTAGGCCGTCCCAATACAGTTCATCTACATTAGTAAAAGCATAATTTTAGCCGATATACAATCATTACAATCTGCACTATCTTAGCCCGTTCTTCTGAACAAAAATGACAACGAGCCATGGGGCGTGTTCGAGGAAAACAAAATCAGACAGACATGTGCCCACGTGGCACAGATCTTTCTCCTTCTGTCAGCTGTGCAGTTTGATATTCGTTATTACTCCCTCCGTTCTAAAATATAATAACGTTTTTTACACTACACTAGCATCGGAGTCCGGGAATTCGGAGATCCTTGGTTTCACCACAGTGTGTTGTCTCCTTCAAGTGAAAAGGAAGATAAAACGAGGGAGGCATCTCATATTGTGCAGAATCACACTATCTTGTATAGGACTAGCTTTCTATCTGCACGTATGGTTTTTGATTCTTGGAAATTCACTAATTCATCTGATGTTGAGGCCAGTACAAACATCATGTATCTATCGCAGTATACCAAGCAAAGTGGGAATGCTTTTGAGGCTATCATTAGTCGGTATATGGTATCTTGTTTGCCAGTTGCTTGAATGACTGATCCCTATCTATGGATGCCTTACATTACAAGTAGCCTTGGATCGGACTGGATTCCATCACTGCATCATCATCGGCTGGCTGGCTAGATTCTAAAATCTTGGAGCCCAAAAACTCTGGGATCCTGATTCGCTACCCCGGCTAAGTGGTAGGCGACGGGAATCGGAATCCAGGCTAGGGTCGCTATGCCGGGGATTCAAAGCTTCCCTCCTTTCTTTCTTTTCACCTGAAAAGGAAGCGTCGAGCCCCAAAGGCTTCCTCCTCTTCACAGGGTATGTGCACGGCACACATCACCCCTGAATTCCACCCCGCTTGGTTCATTCTAAAATGATATTATTTGCTGCATACATATTGCTACTACAAATATGGCCATAGCTCTATGTATGTGACCTCGCTTTTCGGTCTCTGTTTTTGAGGTGGCAAGTCAAAATATATGTTTACCATGATTATGATATTGTCAGGCCTTCACCACGATCACAAATTATTGTCGGCAAATCGTACTATACAAAATAACTTACAAAACTTTTCTGACCGAGTGAAACAGCTCTCGCATAGCAACAACGTAGTATAACAAAAACAACTAGCCATCTTTTTTATTTGAATTTTCAAGGGCGGTGGGGGAGAGACTCCCCCCACCTGAATCTTTCATTTTAAGGGGTCAAAATGCCCAAGTGTCACTTTTTACAGAGAGAAAGAGAGTGCGGGGGCGGCTCCGGGGGGGAGGCAAGACCAAACTTGCAAAAACTACAACGGCACCACCAAAGCACGAAGCCACAAGTCGACATGACTTTGGCAGCCGTCCTTGAACCTAGACATCTAGAGCACCGCATCGTCACAGCAACACCTCATGGTAGAGGTGAGGGGGGTCGTAGCGTCTCGGAAAATAACGGCATTTCATCACTTTCAGAGGTGCAAACAACGAAGAAGGAAGGTGTCGGGCGAGGCGCCGCCGATTGCCGACGACAAGTCGAAGAGGTGGAGAGTGGTGACTGCGGCGCCGCTCGTAGCAAGCCCAAGGCACCGCCAAAACATAACAGTAAACTCACACCCGAAAATGAGGTGGTCGGTCGTCTCAAGCGTCGCCGAGCAGCACGGACAGCCAGCTTCCAGAGCAGTGATGATCGTCTTCTTTCGGATCATATCGCGAGTGTGGATCCTAGCCATAGACAGGAGCCAACCAAAGAACTTCACGTGAGAGGGAGCCGGGAACTCCAGAAAAACTTGGTGTTAGCCGTCATCTCCCCACCTAGACGATAGAGGGCGTACCCCGAGCTAGAGGAGAATGCTCAGTGGGGGTGGAGTAGAGGGTGACACATCGCTTCCTCACACGCAATAGCCGGACAGCCATGCATAAGGCCGATTAGCACCTCCTTCTCCTAGAGAGAGTGACCTAAGAGAGGCGCGAGATGAGGACCTCCCCGTGCCATGCTGCCAAGAGCAGAGGCGCTCGCGGTAAGAGGGGAGTGGCTGTTGAGCTCAGCCGATAGCCAGGCTGCCCAACGCGAAGGCGGAGCAGAATGCAGCCGATGGAGCATCTTGAGTAGGAGGCAGTCAGTTTGCATGCTGAGATCCTGCACGTCGCAAAAACGCTATCTGACTTATCGGCTAAGGTGGACAGCCAAAAATTTCAGCAGCAAAGAGATCCAACGGGCGAAAAAATTCAGCAGGTGACATGCCCAGCTGCTTCACTCCTTAAACTACTCGACGGGGTGTTGTACTGAGTGTCCTGGGCGAGTATAGTATTTGTTGGGGTAAGTCCATTCACAATTTCACATGGAGGTGTCTTCGTAGCCCAACACAGTCATAAGTCCAACACATGTGAACCATTGATCTGATTTGCATCTAATGATTGTGAGTGCTTCATTGTGAGAGTGAGAGAGCACACAACGAGATGAACTTAACCTGTGAGAAGAGAGGAAGAAAAAGAAGTTGAGATTTTGTCCAGATCTGCAGCACCTGACTGGACAGTGTTTACGCTGGTGATTGGAGGCTCAAACGTGCTTGGATTGGCACCAAACCTAGTGGGTTTATTCCTTATTTTGAGTACTTATATCTGGTTAGCTGGTTTGAGGATTGGGTCAGTGCAACATCAGATTTGAGAGTGGTTTTGTTAGTTCAGACCGCTGCAGTTTCAGAACAGAGTAGTTTTGGACAAACAGACTGGGTAGGCAAAAGGTGTCTGATTAAGCTGAAATTTTGAGGGGATCTTGGTAAATCATGTGTCTTCTTGTATGCCAAATTTGGTGGTATTTGGTTCAGCAATTTGAGAGTAGTTTGCAAAATACTGAAGGGGGCAGAAGCTGCGTAAACTCTGCTTTGCTAAAATCTCAAGTCTTGTGGTTGTTGTTGTTCTTGCTGGTTGGCAACATGGAGAGTGTGTTGTAAATCTCTCTAGAGGTTCTAAAGAATACTTGTATTCATCATTGTCATAGTGATGTTGTGTGGACCGGCTAGCCGTGGTTTTTTACTCCCTTAGATGAAGAGGTTTTTCCACATTAAATCATTTTCACATGTGTATGTTTGTTTGTGTTATTCCACTGCTTACTTGTCGGTTGAAATTGTCCTCAAAGTTCACTACAAGAAAAGGAGGCCGTGTAGTGCGCATATTTGCCATGTCGGTGAATTTGTGCATCACATCTTTATTATTCAGCCCCAACAGTATTGAGCCTCTCCTGGCCAGTATATATACATGTACAAGACTTTGAGGGCAAGAAGCCTCCCAAAGATAAGTTAGGAGATGAATTACAAATCCTATTCTACCAAACATAGAGATATGTCAATATACTCTAACAGACAACTTCCAGTTCATGAATGTAGACGAGAATCTACAACAACATAGAGACAGACTTAACCTAACAATACTTTGTACACACAATCGACAATACTCCTTTTCCTCCTGTTATTCTAACCAATGTGTTGGATTGCTTGCTTCATAAGAGATCTACTCCCTCCGTTCCGAATTACTTGTCTTGGATTTGTCTAGATACAGATGTATTTAGACTCATTTTAGTGCTAAATACATCCGTATCTAGACAAATCTAAGACAAGTAATTCGGAACGGAGGGAGTAGTTTGTACAACTTCGTTCACTGTCCACTGGAGTTTACACTGCTTCATCCTGAAAACATGAGAAAGCACTTGCACTGTAAGCTTATCTGAACTCTCAAGTTTGAAAAGAAATACAGGTACTCAAATAGTGTGGAGGATTGTTCTTTGTTTCTTTTGCTTTGTTCTATGTAGGCACGAGGTTGGGTGAATGTGTGTGTAAATAGTGTGGAACTGCACAAAATCCAGCAAAAATCTATGAATGAAAAGGCCTTGTTATATTAGGAGTAGACCATCCTATCTGTGCTTGAGGAATATACATACCTTTCAAGTCCAGAAGCCCTGGGTCTTGTACTTGGGGAAGGGGATGCGGCCATACTCGATGTTGCTGATGTCGTCGACGAGGACCTGGAAGTGGCGTCGCACCTCCTCGGCGGACTTGGTGCCCCCCATGGCGCTGGCCACCTCCCAGAGGTTGGGGGCGCCCTCGCCGTAGTAGGCCAGTGCCTCCTCGAACATCTTGTTCTCCTTCTTGCTCCACTCCGAGCCGGAGCTCGGCGAGGTGCTCCGCGACGACGACCCGGAAGACATCCTTTGGAGGAGGTGAAGCTTCCCTGGTGAGATTCTACTTGACCTAGTGCTAGCTTCTTGTATCTGATATTCTGATGTCTTGAGAGAGCTCTGGTGGTTCTGTTTGGTGTCTCTTGCTGCGGGGCTGCTATTTATAGGCCCTGTGGGTTAAAAGGTGGCTGAGGAGAGGACAGCATATATATTGTGGGATCAGGGCAGGCATTCCCAACGTTGTCTGGAGTTGTATCCAGCATTATACACATCATCTAGTCTAGATATTATAGCTGCTGTAGAAAACAACGTCTGGAGTTGTATATATCCCACATTATTATACACATCATCTAGCCTAGATATTTTATATATGTACATAGAAATCAACTATCGCATTCGTCGGGTCTGAATCCGAATATGTATGTTGTTCGGTCTGATGCAACCTGATGATGCAAAGTGTTCATGAAAAACACAATGATTACTATATTTTTTGCTATGTAGTTCGTTGCTCGGATGTGAAACAAACTTTTTTTTGTGTGTGGGTGCATATTATACTAGCTAGCTTGCATGCATTTGACAACAGTTCATCACTACTTAGCTCAGTTACTACACCAGCTAGCTAGCTGTAGCCTGTAGCTGGCCTTGCTCCAGGTAGAAACCTGTGAAGCATTTAGAGCTTTACACGTCCTGCCTGCCTCTCTTCACAGCTCAAGTATGAGCGGCGGGTCACATTGATCACATGCCTAGCTCTCACCAAGGTTGCAGTGCTAAACGTTTAACTTGGAAGTGCACCATGGCATGGGGAATTAATGATAGCAACTTTAATTAGCTACGGTAGCAAGAGTAATATGGATCGATGAATCGATTGGTGCGTGCTCTGCTCTGCTCTGCTCACATCATCAACGGAAGCATCCATCTCTGGATGCATGGCGATGTGTCAGCCTGAGCCGTGCATGATCCTGGCATAGCTGGATAGGCAGAGAGCTCCTCGTAAGGCGTGCGCGCCGGCCAATGGGCTGCAAGCCGCCCACAGGAGAACAGAGCTGCACACAGGTGCGCATATACACCCAAAATCTCTGGTCTCGATGGTCATCTCCATAAGTTTTCTGAACCCCATCTGATCCGATGCTGCCAAGCATGTCATCCTGTAAGAAAATCTTCTAAGTATTTTTTGCATTGTTCAGAAAGGCGTCTTGGAATTCAGAGATAGTGTTTTGCTTGGCCATGCATTGGTTTAGGGAGCACCATGCATGATTGATTCATCCATTTGAGTGAGAGATAAAAAGGCGGCAGGGATGTGGGCTAAGAGCCTCCATTCTTTACATGTCGCGCGAATGATCACCGCCACCCGGTCGACAAACAGATTCCAAAGAGGGAGAGGAACACCCTCCGAACGTGGCCGGGGACCGAAGGAATGTATATATCTTTCCATCTCCAATGGTCTTGGAAAGGGAATTGACACAAGTCCTGGGAGGCTGGCTCCTTGCTTGCTGCTTGCTCAAGGAGTCCTCGGAGGCTGGGGTTTGCATCAGATGCACTGGACTGTGGAAGGGGCGGCGGGCGCAACTTGCGTCGGGTTTGATTCTTGCTGGTGTGTGGACTAGTCCAGCATCGTCCACCGGAGATCTCTTCATCGGAATCATATCTGTGTAAAAGCCGCAGGAAAGATGCAGGATTCCCTGTCACATTTCGAACAATCGGAGCAAAAAAGCCGTTCAGGAAGATGCTAGCTAAGTGCATTCTTGTTTCAATGTATTTCGCAGCCATTTTTTTCTGTAGGTTTGTTCTGCCTCCTGCAGGAATGGGTTAACTTAGGTATTCTCTAAGAGGGGTCATCACAATACAGTTCATGTATGTTACTGAAACATAACTCTACCCGACATATAATCGTTACAATTTAGCCGCTTTCTTCTTTACGAAAAGGATGCATTCAAGGAGAAATAGGCGGCATAGATCTTTCTCGCTTTGTCTGCGTTTTGATCTTGGACGTCTCTAGTTGCACGGATCGCGAAGATTGTTATAAACTTGTTGCCATATCATAACTTAGCGCCAGGCTCCAGAAAATCCTCAACAGGAGGTCCTTAGTTTGACTACAGAGTGGTGTCTCCTTCAAGTGAAAAGGGAGGTAGACAAGAGAGGGGGCATCTCATGTTGTGCAGAATAAGTTATCTTGCACAGGAAAAGCTTTGCTTTCTATCTGCACGTATGCTTCTGATCGATTCTCTGGCGGAAAAAAACATCCGTTCATCTGATGTTGAGGTTTGATAACTACTCCTAGATCCTTGACTAGTACTCCAAACATCTTGACAAAAGAAAAGGAGTATATAAGCTAAGGTAAGAGGCAGAGCAAGGTGGGAGTGCTTTTAGGCTCTGCGTGAGCCATCATTAGTCGGTAGGTATCGTTGCCAAAATGCTTGCATCGGACTGGATTCTGCCCTGCCCTACCATGTGGCCGTCACTACATCATCCGCTGGTTCATAGGATAGGAAAATCATAGGAATAGGAATAGGAAAGAAGATGCTCTTTGATTCATATCATAGGATTTTTTTTCATTGAGTTTAGGCTAATGTTTATTTTCCTATGAAATGTGGAGGATAGGAAGAATTCCTCTACAGGAATAGGATTCTATTCCTACAAACCAAAGGGCTCTAAAGGAAATTTTCCTATAGAAATCCTATCCTATAAAATTCCTACAAAATTCCTCTAAACCAAAGGAGGCCTTAAAATCTTGGATCCGGATTCGCAACCCCGGCCAAGTGGTAGGGGACGGGAATCGGAATCCAGGCCAGGGTCGCTATGCCGGGGATTCAAAGCTTCCCTCCTTTTTCTTCTTTCTTTCTTTTCACCCGGAAAGGAAACGGCGACCCCCCAAAGGCTTTCTCCTCTTCACAGGGTAGAGGGTACGTACGTGCGCACGGCACACGCCACCACCTCTTTCATTCCGAGTTAACTGAGACAATTGCATTCTTGCTACGAATATGTAGCCCCATGTGTCCTAGCTTCATTTTTGGTCTCTGTTTTCTACTAGGCCACAAAGCTAGCAAGTTTAAGCTAAGTTCGACATGATTATGATACTGCCAGGGTTTCACCACGATAACAAATTATTGTCCACAAATCGTCCGATACAAGCGTAACTTACAAAACTTTTCTCACACACTGAAACAGCTCTCATAGCATCAACGTATTACAGCTCCAAAAAAAAAAACAGCTTAGCTACCAGGGCAGGCAAAAATTTCGGCAGCAGAGAGCGAGCCATCCAACAGGCGAAAACTTTCAGCAGGCGACACGCCGAGCTGCTCATCCATACGCCTCCTGTCAAACTACTCAACGCGGCCCTCCTTTGCCGCCGCCGGCCTTCCTCCCACCGCCACCAGCCTTCCCGCCCTTCTTCTGCCCGCCGCCGCCTTTGCCGCCGGCGCCCTTCTTCCCCTTGCCGCCCCCTTTGCCACCCTTCCCGCCCTTCTTGCCCGACCCGGCGCTCCGCTTGTCCTTCTTCATCCGGGGGTCCACCAGCACCTTGCCCTTGCCGGTCCGGACCTGCACGCCCTTCTTGGCCACCACGTACTCCTTCTTGGGCCGCTGCGTCGACACCGCCTTGCGGTAGATCTTGTCGATCATCTTGGCCTTGGACTGCTCGTTGATGTCGCTCTGGTCCGCCACGATGTCCGCCTTCTGCCGCGCCTTCTCCAGCTTCTTGGCCGCCACGCGCTTCTTGCGCGCCTTGGCCTCCGCCACCTTCTTCGAAGGCCGTGCGTCGATCTCCCTGAACTGGGCCTTCATGGCCGCCACCTCCTCCTTCGTTATCGGCTTCATGGGCACGGTGTGCCTCTTCTCGTCCTCGGCAAACCACTTGGGCAGGCCCACGTCGTCAAACATGTACTTGTTGTATGCGTCATCCAGGATCTGCTCCCTCTGCTTCTTCCTCAGCATCTTGTGCGCGTACGCCAGCACTTCGGCCTTGGTGTCGTCATCCATGTCCTCGTCTAGATCGTCGTCTGACTCGTCCGAGGATGAGGACGAGTCATCTGCAGCTCGGACTGGCTCTGCTGCCACCATCTCAATATCATCTTGCTGCAGGCGCTGAGCTTTAGTCGGTTTCTCCTTCTTTCCTGCGTCCAGCTGTGCTTTAGCCGGGGTTTCCTTCTTTCCTGAATCCACCTTCTTTTTCAAATTCTTACGCGGGTTCTCTCTTTCATCCTCACTGTCACTCTTCTCAGCTAGGTCAGCTCCTAATTCTGCAAACAGATCCTGACCGAACCACTGCTTTGTAGTCTGTTCTTTTGTTGGCTTCGCTGAATCAAAAGACAATAAAAGGGGGTTGGCCTCTTGATCTTCCTCTTCCTCGGAACCTTGGTCCATGTCAACATCGCTGCCATCATCTTCACCCCCCTATATCAAGTTGTAACATAATAGCATATATTGTCATCAAGTTGAGTCCATTGGCCATTCTATAAAAACAATGGGTTTCAAAGGCGAGGACAAAATTCATGTGGATTAATGTCAGTTATTACCTCTAACAGATCTGTATCAGCATCAGTATTGATTCTCTTGGCACGTTTGCGTTCTTGTTTTACTTCTCCACCTTTCTTTGTCACAAAACGTTCGTAAGCTTCATCAAGCATCTCCTCAAGTTGAGCATCATACCTGAGTAAAAAGACGTTGTGTTATGTGTCTCTGGAATTTTCATAGTAAATTTTGCAAGTGATGAATTTATATGACCAAACTATAATATTACTCCCGCTGATTCATATTACTTGTCGCTCAAACAGATGTATCTAGCATTGGAATACATCTAAATCATCCGACTGAGCTACAAGTAATATGGATCGGAGGGAGTATTATTTTTGGTGTGGGTGTCTGAAAAATTACCTCTGCTGTTCTTCATCAGAATCCATTTCCTCATCAGAGTCTTCATGAGTTTGAGTCGCTTCATTCTCACTGTCTCCAGAGCCATCTTCCGCATTATACTCTGCTGACTCAACAGCCTGAAGATCTTTTCCACCCTATAGAGAAGTATATATCACTGAGTTCGCAAGCACAGACAACGTGAACACGTAAAAGCTAAAATAAGACATTAAGCTGGGACAGTAACTTGAGAGAAATTACAACAGAACCAAAATCACTTTTCCACATGTGCTCGCCGAATGATAATAAGGCCTAGATGACTTAGAAGAAAAACTCTTCTGAGGGAAAGAATGATGAACTTTCTGTGGTGTACAAGGCAAAGTAAGACAGATAGGAATACATAAACAGCAGGATACCTTGATAGCCTTAATAGAGAACAAGTCAGGATCACCATATCCCTCTTCTGTAGCATCAATTTGCATTCCTGTTGCCTTGCGTGCTTTATCCTGGAATAAAGAGACTGATATATCAGCACACAATTCAAATCAATGCCACGTGCAGCAAACAAGGCTTTTCATATTTCATAATGTAAATACCTTTGCACGACGTCTTGATTGACGCTTCTTATCTCTTCTTTTTTTCCTATCAATGAAACTTGTCAGGTCTTCCATTTCCTGTAGAAGTTGGTCATCATCGTTGACCTTGGTCTCCACCACAGTACCATCAGCCTTAGGTGTCACTTGGGAAGATGACGACAATGCTTTCCTTATGCGCATGCGCCACCTAACATAATATATATTAGTTTCATGAGATTGAAAGGCACCTCTCCACATGACACACTGATAGTAATAGACATGCTTGGATAATCATAATCTAGAAATAAACTTGATGAGAAAATAGAATAGGAAAAGATACTTACTTCAAGATATGCTTGAAGCTGTTTTTATCCAGCACACGTAAATCGTCACAAAGATTTCTTATCTGGCACACAACAAAACATAGAATCAGTCAGCATTATAACTAAGATTGAATACAAGTTAGGCAGCAGGAATGCAGAGCAAAGGCATTACTCCATTACCTCATCTGTAGTAAACTCATGATTCTTGATAGGCACAGATGCTTCATCATCAAATGAAATTTCTGTAACAGAACCAAGAAATTCCAGTGGTGTCTGAGCATCAGACCAAATAAAATCTGATGCCTGACCAACTTTCCTCAATACTGTGACTCCATCATCGTACCTGAATGAATCACATACAATAGAAATTAGTAATGTGGATCTCCCGCCAGAGTGGATTATATAGTTCAAAGTTTGAAAGAACAATACAAAGGACCAGATGTTCAGATAATTTCAGTTCTTTACCATTAACCACTTAATAAAGTAGCATAAAAGAGGAAAGTTATCAGGGTCAAATTTCAAATGGCTAGCTGCTTATTTGACCCTAAAAACAGAACTAGCAAAAAAAAAGGCATCAATTAGTTTCAAGAAATGACACTGTGGCTGACTGCTACCAAGATATGCAGAGAAATGTTTTCACACATGTGATGCACCACTGCATAATATGTTGTTACCCTTAGTGTGAGAAAGGGAGAAGGCATGCCAGATCTGAACATAAGTTCACTGTGCTGTTGTCTTGTTTACACTAGCAAATGCACCAATATAGCCAGTCACTGTATGAAAAGTTCCAGTCAATGTAATACATTCATGGGTATTAACCAATATATGTGGTAAAATTACAGAGCTAGCAAAGCATGATATTCTCTAAATCTTATATCATTACACCAGCCATGCTTATTTATAGTCTATGAGGCACTGAAATACAACTAAAGTATTGTAGCATGACCCTCATTCCCGATGCATTTGTTGAGTAGTAGAAAAGCAGTACTGCAAGAAAAATGAACGTGCAAACTCGTGTGCCGACATAAGAAGGCATACTTACCCTTCACGCTGTCTTTTGTCCTTTTTATTAGTACCAAGTACATCCCTAGGCTGCAGAAACCACAAAAATGTAACATTAGGGGATGCTAACACATTAAAAAGAGAAATCGATTGAGTAACTCTGACAAATGTTTCAGCATACCATCTTCTTCTCGGGTTCGACGTTGAACAGGTGCTTTATGTCAAGAAGTTCTGGAGCAATCTTTGCTGGCGCTTTATATTTGAGACAGATAATGTAAATTTCGGCGGATGTGCCACGACTCGCACTAGGTTTAGTCACCTCAACCTTCTCAAACAGCTGAAATGCAAATGGGTTTGTTCCATGCGTCAACACACTACTATGAAATAAATAAAGTACTTGAAGAAAACCTGCGTTCAATACACACCTGCTTAAGACAGAACATGATAGCATTGTAATCCTGAGACCTGAAGACCTGTTGACAAGAAGAAGAAATACATCTGATTTTAATAGGTGCGCTTCACACAGGGGAACAACATCAAGAATCATTTGTAGTCCATGGCTATTTTTCATAACGGATTCAGCGGGCCAGCATTCGCGGCGGACCGCGTAGATACCTTGGTGATGAAGGCGCCCTTGGGGGCGAGGAACATGGTGGCGAGGCGGACGGCGTCGATGACGAGGGCGGACTGGGTGGTGGCCTCCTGCGCCCAGGCGCCGCCGACGTTGGGCGAGCCGTCGTGGAGGACGACGTCGAAGGAGGCGACGCCCTTGGAGTCCATGAGCTTGCGCACGGCGGAGCGGCACTTGGAGGTGGTGATGTCCTCGGTGAGGGAGTGCGCGCCGCGGATGGGGCGGATGGGCACGAGGTCGACGCCGACGACGAAGGCGCCGACGGGCGCGTGGTTGACGGCCACCTGCACCCACCCGCCGGGCGCCGCGCAGAGGTCGAGCACCGCCCGCGCCGTCGGCAGGAACCGGAACCGCGCGTCGAGCTGTAGTAGCTTGAAGGCCGCTCGGCTCCGGTACCCCTGCTCCTTGGCGAGGTGGTAGTACTTGTCCTGCCTCTGCTTCCCCTTCGCCTTCCCCATCGCCGCCGCGCGCCGCCGCCGCCGACGAGCCTGTGGAGGAGGAGGAGGAGGAAGGAGGGGATGGAGAGCCTAGCTAGGGTTTATGCCGCGTGGGTTCTGCTCGGCGGCCGCCTCGGCCCTTTTGTCGGAGCACCGAGACGGTCGACAGCCCGATGGGCCCGTTAATGGGCCTCTTCAGGTCTGGGCCTGGGATGGGCCCTGGGCCGCAGGGGGAAATTAAATCGTTTTGGGTCGTCGTCTCCTTCCACTCTTATCCCATAGCCACTTTCTCAGCTGCTCTCTGCGCAATGGAGCTAGGCCTCATGCTCCGGCTAGCCGCGCCGCCGGCCAGTCGCCTCCCCCGCCGGCATCTTCCACCGCCGTGCGTGCCAGGACGGGGCGGCGTCCGCGCTGGGAGGCGCGGGAGTAGGAGGGCTGGGGCTGTGTCGACGAGTGGGGGTGTGAGCTATGCGGTGGTTGAGGATGAGGAGGTGGAGGAGGGGGAGGAGATGGCGAGGCCGCGGCTGGAGCTCATCGAGAAGCCGGACCGGAGCCTGGCGCTGCTGGACGAGTACGAGTCGGAGGAGCTGGGGGCGGCGCTCTGCGCCAACCACCGCAGCGGTGAGCCTTCTTCTTCTCTGTGCTCTGCTTTGTTTGTGTACGTACCTAGCTGGATTTCATTCAGCACTCCCTGGCCAGGTAGATTATTTCAGTCTTTAGTGTTCATGATGCACCAAATGCAACCAGGAGCATTCTTGGTTCAGTAAAATTCTGGAATTTGTCATTGTGCAGCATAAATAAATGAAAAAAATTACAAGATTCTGGGAGAATTCAGAGGAAACAAGTTATCTGACAATTAATTTCTGAAAAACAATTGCCATGTTGTAATGCTGTGAGCCTGTGCTGTGTGTCTCCACAGGTTATGTTGCTGTGTTGGGGAAGCCGAATGTCGGCAAGAGCACCCTGATAAACCAAATCGTCGGTCAGAAGCTTTCGATCGTAACGGATAAGCCACAAACCACACGTCACCGCATTCTTGGTATATGTTCGGAACCAGAATACCAGGTACAACCTTCTAGTCTCCAAAGCACCTGTAGAGCTCAGTTCAAATGCAGTATAAACCAATGTGTCCACAGAGGATATCATGACGATTTCTGAATGCTGATCCGAGTTATCATTTAGTTTGCAGATAATACTTTATGACACGCCAGGCATCATCAAGAAGGAAATGCACAAGCTAGACTCGATGATGATGAAGAATGTCCAGAGCGCTATCGGTAACGCGGACTGTGTGATTGTCGTCGCTGATGCTTCCAAACTGCCCGAAAAGGTGACTGCCGACAAAAATAAAGGACTAGGTGAATGTCTTGAGTCTACCTTGCTTGACATTCCCTCTCTGGTTTTAGATAGATGATATGCTGGAAGCGGGCGTGGGAAACAAAGATACCAAGGTCCCTGTTGTGTTGGTACTCAACAAGAAAGATATGATAAAACCCGGAGAAATCTCAAAGAAACTTGAGGTAAGAAACTGAATAATATAGAAGTGGTGGTTTTTGTGATTTCCTCTGTATACGACGGTATTTATTTCTTGACAACTCTTTTCACAGTGGTACCAAAAATTCACTGATGTTGACGATGTTATACCTATAAGTGCTAAATTTGGTCATGGAGTGGTTGATATCAAGGAGTGGATATTGTCAAAGCTTCCACTGGGTCCTGCTTACTACCCCAAGGTATCATCACTATGGAAGATGCAAAAGTCTCTGAAGCAGTCCTAGTACTATGCATGGACAGCCATTTTCTTTATCATGTAGACCTAACAAATCAAGTAGAAATGTGCAATGCAACTTAGTAACATGCACGAGTTATTTATTTATTTTTCTTGGCCTTAATCTCAAGAATCAACACCTTTTGGTAGTACGAAATAATCAGTGGTTCTGCCACTTTGGTTAAGAATGTCTGCCTGATTGCTGATGTGCTCATGCCAAATTTGAATCCTGCAATTGTTGTTTTGATCAGTCTTTCTTTTACTGAGATGTACTAATCAATCTATCGTGTAGGCGATGTGGTAGTTTTACATTTTTTCTTCATATTTTATTATGCACACTGAATAATGTGTTAAGCTATGTTTAACTGTTCTATGAGTTCAATTGCTTCCATCAGTTGCAAACCAATACCACATTATCTTATAAGATGATCCTAGTATGAGAATCTTACCATCATTGTAACACAGTTCTGACTCCCGAGACAGCTTTATATAAGCTGACTCTGTGAACTCGGAGGCATGATAATTTTAATCAGCACATTTGACTAACTACTACTCCCTCTGTCCCAAAATAAGTGTCTCAACTTTGTACTAACTCTAGCGCAAAGTTGTACTAAGGTTGAGACACTTATTTTGGGATAGAGGGTAAATCAGTTGTGCAGAAATATTCTTCGAAATAGAGGATATGGGTTTTCATGACTTCTCTACTTTTTTTTTACCTGTTACTGTAGAGTAATCATCCCACAGCTTTAAACTTTATTCCATCACACAACTTCTCTACTTGAAGTCATTATGATGCTAAAATCATAGCCTGGAGCCTTTGTTGGCTAGATATTGTTTTTACAGTTTTTTGGCATATCTGTTAAAGGTAGTTTCAGCTCGACATATATCTGTTAAAGGTAGTCTCATGTTTGTCCATTAGATGGTCTATTACTGCATTCCAGGTATTCATTTCGATGTTTAGCTACAGGGAGCAAGTCCTGAGATTATAAAACACTAAATATATTGTGCATGTTCTTTGTTCCAGGACATAGCTAGTGAACACCCCGAGAGATTTTTTGTGGGGGAGATAGTGAGGGAAAAGATTTTTCTTCAATATAGGCAGGAAATTCCATACGCATGCCAGGTATATCTTCTGGTGATTTCCTCAGTTTAGTGTATAAGCTTATCCGTTTTGCTAGCCTGTTTGTGTGATGTAATTTCTGTTCATGACAGGTTAATGTTACAAGTTACAAAAGCAGGCCTAGTGCCAAGGATTTTATTCAAGTTGAGATACTTGTTGAGAGGGAATCACAAAGAAGCATTATACTTGGGAAGGTAAAGCAGTACAAAACAATTATTTGTGTGCAGTATTGGATATTTCAGGATTAGAAATTCAGTTAAGTTAAGCATAACAAGACATTGAAGGATTTTGCACAAACTACCTTTTGGGAATTTCGTGAATTGCTAAATGTATGTGTTGTTCTACAAACTTTTGAATAGATGAAACGAAATTAAGGTTGATCTTATTATTAGAAAAGGAATTGGGTCATAAATAAGAAGATATATTTGGGGAATGAAACAGTTCCTACCTTAAACATTTTAACGAGCAAAATGATCATGCACTACGTTCCTCAAACGCAGGATGGGAAAGCTATAAAGACGTTGGCAACAGCATCCAGGCTTGACATCGAAGATTTCCTTCAAAAGAAGGTTTATCTTGAGGTCATAACTTCTTCCTTCTTCTGTCGCATGATCACCCCCTCTGTTATTGTTCTAGAGCAGTTTGTAATCACCGCATACTATTTTGTGAGCAGATAGATGTGAAGGTGAAGGAAAACTGGCGGCAAGATGAACGGCTTTTGAAACGTTACGGCTACGGTGGGGAGATTCAAGCGCTATAAATACAGGTGTGACGTCATCGCTTATCATGCATGGGAGTAGGAAATAGTCGTGTTTCTTCTTTTCTTTTCTTCTCACCCTCGTTTGAGTGAGGTATTTAGGTGTTGAATGCAGGTTGAATTAGATCAGTTATTAGTCAGGAACTCTTACCAAAATTTGATGTAAGCATCTGGTGGACCATGAAATCGTTGCTTCTCTGTCGAAACTGTATTCAGCTCTGTCCCTGTAGATAGCCTGCAGTGCTGCAATGCCAATTCAATCCTCTGTTTGTCTGCTGAAGTTGCTTTACACTTTGCCTTCTTGGGTTGTTTGGCTCCATGAATTGTTCATCTGTTCGCTGAAAGCTGCGTCGAAATGAAAATGGCAAAATTCAGGCCAAGTCTGTGGGATCACAGGAGCAGAGTGCTGAGGTTAATTTCATCTTCGAGATAATCATCAGTAAAAACAGTTTATCTTGATTGAATAACATCTTAACTTGAAGGTCTGAACTAAAGCCACCTCATATATTCTCATCAATCTACCACAAAACTTTGTTACCCCAAAGCTGCTGCTGCCGCTGCTGCTACACCTACACAAATGAACTAATAAAAGGAGCAGATGCTCAAGCAAAAAAATTCTCATCTCCTCCAATTCCGGCGGGGCGGCTGCCGGAGGGGAGATCGGCGGTGTGCGAAACTAACCAAAAGAGAATGCCAAGACTAATCCCTGATCAAAATTTGACTGAAGCAAGCAAAAAGAAGCAAAATTGGAAGCGAGCAAACGACCAAGATCTTCTTGATTAAGCTAGCCGGTCGTGTCGTCTCTACTGCAGCTGTCGCCGCCGCTGCTCACCAGCGGCTGCACCGTGCCGCTGCTCCCGCCGGCGGCCGTGGCGCCACCTCCGGCGCTGCCGCTGCCGCTGCTGCTGCCGATGTAGGAGGTGAGCGCGGCCGCGAGCACGGCGGTGAAGTTGGGGTCGGACGCGATCACGGCCGTGGCCGCGTTCACCGTGTCGGCCAGCTGCGCGCCGCCGTCCCCGTTGGTGCCGGCCACGGCCTGCACGGCGGAGAGCTTGGACTGGTCGTACAGCTTCTGCCCGAACAGCTGCGGCAGCGACACCGGCCGCGCCGCCTCGGCCAGCGCCGCCTGGAGCTGCGCGGGCTCAGGCGCGCGCGGCGGCGACGCGCCCTGCCCCGGCGCCGTCTGCGTGAGGTCGAGCGTGACGGTCGGGAACGGCGCCGACGCCGAGATGGTGGCCACGCTGGAGGAGCACGGCAGCACGGCGCGCGCCAGGAAATTGGACCCGCCCGCCATCAGCCCGTCGGCGCTGGGCATGGAGCCCGAGAGCAGCATGGAGGCCGCGGCCGCCGTGGTGGACGCCATCGCCATGGCCGCCGGCGGCAGCGGGTGGTTGTGGTTGCCCTCGTACGTGGTGATGAGCACCGTCCGGTCCTCGGCGCAGCGCTGCACCTGCTTCCGCACCGGGCAGCCGGCGGCCATGGTGCAGCGGTAGTAGGCGCGCGGGCACGGGTTGCCCTTGGCCATCTTCTGCCCGTACTTGCGCCACTGGCACCCGTCGCTGATCTGCAACACCGCCGGCAGAAACAGTTAAATAAACCCAGGCCATGCCAATATGCCATGCTCCATGGATGACGACGAGGGCGAGGAGCGCACGTACCATGGCGGCTTCGGAGCGGGCGCGCACGGAGACGCGGGCCTTGCGCATGGTGGCGGCGGCGGCGGCGGCCTCGGGCGGGGGCGGCTCGGGGCCCTTGGCGGCGGGGAGGAACTTGGGCACCTTGCTGGGCAGCCAGCCCTGCATGGCCTCCGGGCTGCCGCCCCTCTCGTGGTGACCGTGGTGCTCGAAGGACGGCAGCGGCATGAGCTCCGCCTTGCCCGCGCCGACGATGCCATGGCAGCCGGCGCAGTCCATGGCCGCGTCGAGGAGGGGGTTGGTGCTCGGCGACGCGTCGGTGCCGCCGCGCGCGGGGCGGGGCTCGTCGGGCGACGAGGAGGAGCCGAGGCTCATGAACTGCCGCGGCACGAGGGGGCCGTGGGTCCCCGCGTCGAGGAGGAGCTGCTGCTCCCTCTTCTCCGGTTCGAACTGGTGGGCGTGGCCGTGGGCGTGGCTGCTCCTCTGCTGCTGCTGCTGCTGCTGCATGAGCGCGATCTGCATGTGGAGGGAGCTGCACTTGGTGTTGGCGTTGGCAGCATCGTCTTGAGCCGCTTGTTCTCCTCGTTCACCCGCGCCAGCTCCGATTTCGCGGCCGCGAGCTGCTCAAAGTCATAGGCACAGAAGAGAAGTCAAAAAAATCATCTAAAAATAAAAGTCAAACAAGTCAACGTTCCTTTTTTTGCCTTTCTCTATATTTAAGCGGCTGTAGATTTTTTTTTTATGTGTGTAAGTTGATTTTATTTTTTTTGAAGAAGAAGAGACAAGTCCATTTAGACATTGAAAAAAGATCTCAGACGGCTTAGGCTTAGTCAACCTGACTATTTTTCTGTGTGGCTAGGCTAACACATTTTTTGTTAAAAATAACTCATGGGTCACAATATAATAGCGATGTAGTGCATATATTTTAGGAGAAAAATGTAGGGTTTTTGGCTAGTTTTCATCTGTTATAGACGATCTTCTGGATTTGAATTTCATGGTTTGTAGGATCTTAGTTGATTTCCTGTTGGAGAAAAAAAGGATCCTAGTTGATTTGAAAATGTGCAACTTAATTAGGTAGTACCACACAAAGCGCACCGGGGGAGATTAATTACCTCGGCCTTGGCCTCCCTGTGGTCCTCGTCGTTGGAGGAGACGCCGTCGTCGACGGTGGACTCCTCGCTGCCGCTGTTCCTCCTCCGGCCCCCGACGTGCAGCCCCATCTGCAGATCCATCCACAAGAACGCGATCGCGCATGGATCCAAAAACACACGTTAGGTCAATCAAATCAAATTTAGGAAAGTACGTTTCGATCCACACGATGCATCGGCGGATCACGTACGTCGATGGTGAGGTCGGGCTTCATGCCGAGATCGCCGTCCGCCGCGCCGGCGGCGGCATGGTCCTTCTTGTCCCGTTTCTCCTTCCTCATCTCCGTCTCGAAGAAGTCCATCTCGCCGACCACCACCCGGCGCTCCTGGTCGCCGCCTTCCCCGGCGCCGTAGCCCAGCCCGACCACCTCCGAGGGCAGCTCCCTGCCGCAGCCGAGGACGGCGTTCTTGCGCTTGAGGCCCGCGGCGACGAAGGACGAGGACGACGACTGATCCATTGACAACAAAGAATCGAGAGAAGGATGGCGATCGGTGGAGGAGGGGGAGACCGTGGATGGGTGGACGGATGCGCAGAGAGGCGTATAAGAAGGTGGCGGAGGGGGACGCGTGGCGGGTCGATCTGAGTCCATCATTCTAGGCAGTGTTGGCGACCATTGACCTGAGCAGTCAGAGCCCAGACGGAGGAGCGTCCACGATTTCTTTTCTGGAGAGAGGGCGGAAGTCCACAGCTCCAGCGCAGAGAACGGGGGTGGGAGGGGAGGAGACCTCGCGTCGCATGCCATGCCATGCAGCCGGACGGACCCGGAGAGAGAGGGAGGAACGGAGCGAAATGGTCAACCGGCGCCGCGACTCGCATCGCATCGGTCGCCTCCCTCCCCTGGTGATCCGGGGGAACGGGGGCTACCGCTTCTCTTCTGTTTCAGATTGTTTGTTATTAGCGGACCAGCGATCCCGGTCGTCAGTTGACAACTTCTTCCACCAATTCATGGAACATGACATGCCCAAACTGCATTGTGCATTCAAAAAAAACCTAACAGAACATAATCCTAGGCAAATGCAAATATTACCTCCGTCCTAAACTAACTACCTTAAATTTGCCTAGATACGGATTTATATACACAAATGTAAGACAAGTAATTTGGGACCGGGGGGAGTACTTGACATCATCTTCTTTGTTTTGTTTCTCTCACAAATAATCTCGATCACGAAGGTGCGGGGATGATTAGACACGATTTATCTAGATAATCTTCTTTGTTTGCCTAGATACGGATTTACCTAGACTGGTGCGGGGATGATTCTTCGGGACCCATGAAGGTGCGGTTATTTTTGCTGTTGCGACACGTGTGCTCGTTAATTGTGCTAATGCTTTGGAAGCTGAGATGGCTGCGATGGATGAAGAACTCCGGCTCGCTCTTCACTCGTCGAACTTGCCACTGGTGGTGGAAACTGACTGTGCCGAACTGTTGCGGCTGATTCAGTCGAGGGATGTTGATGGATCGCGGTGCGCGTACCGACTTAGTGAGATCGGAATGATTCTGGCTCATGAGAGGTACATTAGTCTAGCTAAGATTAGTCGGCATGCTAGTGCTGCTAGCTACACCCTTGCTTGTATGGGATGGGTGCAACAGCGAACAACTTGTTGGCTTCCAAACTTCCCTAAAAAATAATCACGATTTGCCCCCCCCCCCTCTCTCTCCCTTCTATATAATAATCTTGACGAGTTTTGCATGCGATTTATCGAAGGGTAAATTTGACAAAAATGACATGCCAGCTTGATTGAGAGGCGACGATAATGATCGAAGACGTCGTAAATCATGCTAGCCCCGTCACGATCATGTTTTTACTCTCTCGGGCCACTTCCCTCTGCCAAACATTATTGGCGAGCTATATCTTCCTCCTCGTCATGTCCTTCTTCCAGCCTTCGATACGATACGATGTGATCTAATACCCTGCCTGTATCGGGGATATCTATTTGATGACGGCAAGGTCCCAAAAACAACACCTCGCTCCTTAACGCCTCCAAGTAACTACATTGGCACCAGTCGGTGTGGGCCAAGTGTTCCATTGGCAATCTCTTTGGTCGGCTTCGTATGTCCACACCTTTCGGGTATGGTATCTCACACTGTGTATCATCATTCGCTACACTATGGTTGTAGGTCTTGTATCTCATCGTTAGGTTAAGCAAGAACTTCTAACTTTGCTTACTTCGGTGAATAATTATCTTAAAACATGAAAACCACCAACATGAAAGATGCTCATATTACCATGGAGGAAATGATCTGAATTCTAGAAGTTAAAACTACTCAATAAGCTTGCAAGTTAACAATCGAGGGTGGGAATGATAGTACTGAAGGAGTGCCCTATAGACAATCTTAAATGAAGAAATGACCAACATAAAAAAGAATGATCGCCTTATTAATGAGCACATAATATATTTTTGTATAGATTCAAGATTCTAAATAGAATTTAATAAAACAGAAGTATATCAAATTATTTATAATTGACTAAATTTGGTCTAGATCAAATTCTGCTAAAATTATTTGAAATATCAGCATGGTGTAGGCATTCCTAACAACCTATGGGTGAGCCTATGTTTCATGGCATCGTGTCTATTTTAACAATTTATTGATTTTCCTACTTCAAACAACAAAAGCACTAACTTCGTGTGGGTTCTCACAGTTTGCACACTAAGACATTTACAACTATTTTCTTTAGTGAATAAGACATTCAAAACTAGGTATGACCAAGGTATCAACATGATCATGATATGAAATTCATATCATACACTAAAACTAAGACTAATATAAGTGGAATGGATTACTTGGATTTAAAATGCTCAAGATATAGGAAATCGAATATACTCCCATGAGAGATTAATAATTAATTACACTTGTATGTTAAATAAATAGATTAAATCTTACTAACAGCATGCATCCAAATGAAATAAAGAGGTAGATGGCAATATTCTAAGCATTTTCGTGAAATAAAAAGATAGTAAGAGTAATCCTATATACGTAAGAGAGTCATCCCACTAATTTATTTATCTCAACATGCAAGCATGCCACATCACCATACATTATGGATAGGATAAGGCCCACCTCAACATGAAACCAATCATGGGGGGAAATCATTATATTATTCTACTTATATTCAATAAATATTTACAACTATACATAATCAAATATAATAATCTGTGTGTATTTTTAATTTTAGCTCCTGTGTTAGTAATATAAATATTTATATTCCACATAACCAAATCTCATTAAAATATACAGCGACGTGTGGGTTTCATCTAGTTACGTGTAATTTTGTAAGACTAGGATGTTTTTAAGGGAGGGCATATGTCTCGCCCGCAGCATGAGGAGCATCCATCTCGCCTATGCACGAGGCTGTAGTGGCCTGTCCCGTTAGTTACTGCCAAAGTTAGTTCGTTCGTTCATTTTGTTCTTTTTAGTTTTTTAAAAAGTAATAATTTTGTTTGTACTCTTGAAAAAAATACATATTTCAAATTACTTTACTTACATTTTAAAAAGTATCCATTGCACATTTAAAAATTTTCATGCAGTGTAAAAATAATGTGTGCACAATTTTTTTTAAAATGTAGATATCATTCAAAAAATGTTTGTGACAATTCAAAATGTTCACATGTTCCAAAATAAATGTCTTGACATTTTCAACAAAACATTACACTGTGTAGAAAAAAGATTGTTTAATTTTGAAAAAATGTTTTGTACCATTCAGAAAAATAATTCACACATTTACAGAAATGTTTGTGACATTTTAAAAACTGTTTATACAACATATTATAATGCTAGATTACTTGTTTTTAAAATTGTACCATTCAAAAAAATGTGACATTTAAAAAAAAATCTTCACACGTTTCAAGACTATGACATTTCATAAAACTGTTTGTACAATGTTGAAAAACATCCACGTAGTTTTAAAAATTGCTTCATACCAACCAAAAAAAATGTTCAATGCGTATTTAAAAATGTGTAACATTTACTTGAAAAAATGCTCGTCGTATTGAGAAATGTTCGACGTGCATAAAAAATGTTATACTCATCTATACCAATATAAAAAGACCCAAAGGGGCAGATCCAATTAATCTCGGCCATCAAATCATGTCAATCCAACGACCTAGACTGCTTCAATGTTGAGCGCTCAACACGTTTAGCGTGCAGTTAATTTCATGCCAAAAATAGTGTTAATCACATAATAACATGCAAATAATATCTTACATAATATCCGCATGCACTTAATATATTTCCAAATTAACGTGCATTGCACGTACACATTGACTAGTATAAGAAAAATGTATAACCTGTAATGGAAAATTTTGGTGTGTATTTAAAAATGATAAGAGGAACACGTAAAAAACTATGGATAAAATGATTTATTGCAGTTAACAATCCCAAATAATTTCATTTCTGTGATTTGTTATCCTCTTCTAAGTTTACAAAATATGCATGCAATGTTCTAAACCTGGTCCAAATTGATTTAAAGTACCTTCCAAAACCTTTTAATGGGCCGACCCACTAAGGCAAGGGCACCCCAACGCGTGTGGCGAGGCGGCGATAGGTCTCGCGATAGGCGAGTTTTGCAATAAAAAAGAGAGAAGAGGAGGTTTCAGACTAGCCTTGTTTAGTTTGTTAGGCTATGACACATTCAGTGAAAATAAAAGAAATAAAGAATGATGAAAAGGAAAGATGGGGTTTGACCCATTCGGTGGTGGAGAGTACATGAAGAAAAGGAAAATGGATGCCTCAAAAAAGGGAAAAGGTGGAGAGTGACCTAAATAAGGAAATGGGGGAGAATAGATGGGCTTTGGCCCATTATGGTTCGGTTTTTCTATATTTGCATGTCTTGACTAGAAACAAATTTCCCTTAGAAAAGGCTAGAAACAGATGGTTTCAATGTTTGAGGTTCAAATTTTGTTTCAAACATTTTGTCAACTTTTATGAGGCTTCCATGAGTAGTTTCAAATCCAAAAAAGAAATACAAAAGAATTCAGTTCATTTTTTCACCCCTAAAAATACCTCTTCGCTCGAGTAATGATAAGGTCCTAGAAATGGTGCATCTAGCCTTATCCTGTTTGTCAACCTTATATGTCTCAAGGGTCCCTAGGCATCTTTTAACAATTTCAAGTTATATCAAATGCATGTTAAGTGTGCATCTCTTAATGATTCCATTAATGAATTGGTATATGTTGCACAACCACTGGGCTTCGTTGGTCCCCATCACAAGGACCATGTCTATGAACTTCATAAGGCATTATATGGGCTCAAGCAAGCCCCACGTGCTTGGTATTATCACCTCAGGGAGTCTCTAGTACTGGAAGGATCTTTGCAAGGCTCCCGAAGGAGCGCTCGTTAACTAGTTGCTCTCAGTTAACGTTTCTCGAGCAAACGCACACCCGAGCAGTCAGACATGCAGATATAGGTCAGCCCAATTAGAATTTTCCAATAAATGGCCTTTCCGGGTTTGTAATCTTGAGGCACATATCCTCGCCAAACATACTCTAGGCCTTTTTTTAGGACGCCATGTGTGGCTCCTTAATCCACCAGATCTACATCGTATTTCGTTGAACTTTTATGATCAATAAAGTGGAGTGTGTTTAGACTAAAAAAAGTAAAAAAAATTCAGGTCCTAGGTTCTAGAACCTTCCAAGACAAGTTTTTTCTGTGTTTTCTTTTGGTTTTTCTGCCTTTTCATTTCCCTTTTGTATCATTTCTTTTCCTTTTATTATTTATTTTCAAGACAAGAATAATTTTATAATTAACGAACATTTTATAAATCCCTGAAAGATTATACAATTTCATAAATGCTTGTATTAATAGGCCATTTTTTTCTCAAATATTGTTTTTCCTAATTTGCAAACATTTTAGAATATTTTTCAAATAGGCAAACATTTTTTTACTGAACAAATATTTTCAAATTTTTTAATATTCTTCGAATTTAGAAGAAATTTTAAAATTCACGACCATTTTCTAATCCACGGGCATATCTTTTTATTCACAAATAATTTTCAAAACTGTGAATATTTTTCGCAAACCATAAACAGTTTCGTGAATCATTTATCAAATTCATGGACATTTCTCGAAAGGCAGTAGCTGGTAGTTAACTTATGTATATGCCCTAAATAAATTTCAACACATATATAATAATAAGAAATACACCCTGATATTAAAAATTATATTACCGCCTAGGACGCGCCTAGGGCGCTTAGGTACCGCCTAGGCACTAGATGAAGGCCAACCAGTTCGCTTACGCCTACCGCTTTTTTCAACCTTACTATCCATACTACACTTGTATCACCATCTCCTCACCGAACTAGTCCACCTATACAAAACTTTTTGGAAATACACGGTTTTTTGAAATTCATGTGCATTTTGTTAATCCAAGATTTTTTTATGAAATTCAGAAACCCTTAAATTTGAACATTTTTAAGAATTCATTATTAATTTTCGATTTGTGAACATTTTTAATCCGCAAAATTGTTTGTGATTTCACAAATAATTTTTCAAATTATCAAACATATTTTGCAACTATGAACATTTCCAAAATCCGTAAATAGGTTTGGAAGTTAAACATATTTTTCAAATTTGTGAACCATTTCTGAAGTTCGTAAACATTTTTTTATCAATGAACATTTTTTGAGTTCACAAATATTGTCGAATTCATGACTACATTTTGAACTCAAAACAATTTTTTGAATTCACAAAAAAATTCTAAAATCAGAAACAAAATTCAAATTTTCCAATACTTTTTGTATTCGTGGACATTTTATGACATCATGAACTTTTCTAAAATAGAAAAAGGGAAGAAAAATAAAGAAAATTGAAAGAATAATAGAAAATGAATGGAAAAACAGAAAAAGAAAGGAACGAAACGGCCATGGGAGTTCTAGAATGTACTTGAAAAAAATGTTAACGTGAGCGAGCGCGAGTTGGGTCAGCCAAAGTACACACGCTGAACCTGCTCACCCCCTACGCGATTGCTCTCTTTCCACCGTGCATGTCGCGAAATAGGAACTCCCATAAACTAGGGTGGAAACTAATAAGAGGGTACCCTTGGGGGAACATAGGATTCACTTTTGGCGGGCTGAGAGCGCGTAAAGTGGTGCGCCCAGCCGCCACCATGTGTCGGGGGCTAGGCGCTAGCGCACCCTTGAGATTCCGTTTTCTTTTAAGCACATGTTTTCAGGGTTTTTTTTTTCAGGATTTTTCTTGGGTTTCTCTAGGTTTTGTTTTTTGTGTTTTTTCAAGATCCATTGGTTTTCCGCGAGAAGCACAAATGTGCTTTCCGAAAACGAAAAAAACACAGCTATGCTTTCACGAGTGGTCAACCCGTAATTTTACGAGAAACACAACCGTGCTTCCTGAAAAAAGAAAAGCATGGTTGTGCTTTCAGAAAAAGGAAGAAAAAAAAGAACAACATGAGCTTCCATGAGAAGCACAACTGCGCTGCTCAAGTAGGAAAAGCACAACTGTGTTTTCATTTTTTTTAAAGCACAACTGTGCTTCTGAGTTCCTTTTTTCAGTTTTCATTTTTTTCGTTGTTTTTGCTTTTTCTTGTTTCCTGTGTTTTCTCTTCTGATTTCTGGTTTTCCTTTTTTTTCATGAAAAAAGTTTGTTGAAACCTATTAACATGGTATCTAGTTTTGAAAATCTCGATGCAAGAAATCCAATGCTGAAAACAGTTCGTGATTTGGACGCACGGCCCAAGAGATTAAACACTAAAAAAATGAATTTACGGATAAAGGCAAAACTCCTAGTTAGCAACAAGTGGTGCACCTACAGTGCACCATTTGTCATCACCAGAGAAGATTGAAGTGACCTTTGCAAGGGGTACCCCCTAATTAGGATTTCACCCTTATTGTGTCCTGGCAGGTTCGCTGAAAAAAAAAGAAAAAAAAGGCAGTGGTACGGAAAGATGGTTTTTGGCCCATTTGGTGGTGGAGGGTAAGGATGAAAAGGAGGAGAGAATAGACGGGGTTTAGTCCATACGTTCCTATTTCTGTTTTGATTCAAACAGATGGTTTCAATTCATGAGGTTCAATATTTGTTTAAAAAAATTCTTAAATTTTATGAGGCTCCCTGGATTTTCCAAGTCCACATTTAAATATTATTTTTTTACTAGTTCATATTTTTACACCCCAAAAATTTTAATGTACTTTTGATAAAAAATAGTTTGAACTACAAGTGTGTGATTGCAATTACTCCCATAGTATCGGAAAACTATAAACCAATTCTCGAAACATTTTCTAGGGGAAGTATATCGTTTTAATGGACAACTGATTTGATTTGACTAGACAAAGACGATACAAATATATTTCATCTACTACAACAATAAGTGTCTCTTCTTGGTATAAAGACGATATAAATCTTACTAACAGCATGCATCCAAATGAAATAAAGAGGTAGATGGCAATATTCTAAGCATTTTCGTGAAATAAAAAGATAGTAAGAGTAATCCTATATACGTAAGAGAGTCATCCCACTAATTTATTTATCTCAACATGCAAGCATGCCACATCACCATACATTATGGATAGGATAAGGCCCACCTCAACATGAAACCAATCATGGGGGGAAATCATTATATTATTCTACTTATATTCAATAAATATTTACAACTATACATAATCAAATATAATAATCTGTGTGTATTTTTAATTTTAGCTCCTGTGTTAGTAATATAAATATTTATATTCCACATAACCAAATCTCATTAAAATATACAGCGACGTGTGGGTTTCATCTAGTTACGTGTAATTTTGTAAGACTAGGATGTTTTTAAGGGAGGGCATATGTCTCGCCCGCAGCATGAGGAGCATCCATCTCGCCTATGCACGAGGCTGTAGTGGCCTGTCCCGTTAGTTACTGCCAAAGTTAGTTCGTTCGTTCATTTTGTTCTTTTTAGTTTTTTAAAAAGTAATAATTTTGTTTGTACTCTTGAAAAAAATACATATTTCAAATTACTTTACTTACATTTTAAAAAGTATCCATTGCACATTTAAAAATTTTCATGCAGTGTAAAAATAATGTGTGCACAATTTTTTTTAAAATGTAGATATCATTCAAAAAATGTTTGTGACAATTCAAAATGTTCACATGTTCCAAAATAAATGTCTTGACATTTTCAACAAAACATTACACTGTGTAGAAAAAAGATTGTTTAATTTTGAAAAAATGTTTTGTACCATTCAGAAAAATAATTCACACATTTACAGAAATGTTTGTGACATTTTAAAAACTGTTTATACAACATATTATAATGCTAGATTACTTGTTTTTAAAATTGTACCATTCAAAAAAATGTGACATTTAAAAAAAAATCTTCACACGTTTCAAGACTATGACATTTCATAAAACTGTTTGTACAATGTTGAAAAACATCCACGTAGTTTTAAAAATTGCTTCATACCAACCAAAAAAAATGTTCAATGCGTATTTAAAAATGTGTAACATTTACTTGAAAAAATGCTCGTCGTATTGAGAAATGTTCGACGTGCATAAAAAATGTTATACTCATCTATACCAATATAAAAAGACCCAAAGGGGCAGATCCAATTAATCTCGGCCATCAAATCATGTCAATCCAACGACCTAGACTGCTTCAATGTTGAGCGCTCAACACGTTTAGCGTGCAGTTAATTTCATGCCAAAAATAGTGTTAATCACATAATAACATGCAAATAATATCTTACATAATATCCGCATGCACTTAATATATTTCCAAATTAACGTGCATTGCACGTACACATTGACTAGTATAAGAAAAATGTATAACCTGTAATGGAAAATTTTGGTGTGTATTTAAAAATGATAAGAGGAACACGTAAAAAACTATGGATAAAATGATTTATTGCAGTTAACAATCCCAAATAATTTCATTTCTGTGATTTGTTATCCTCTTCTAAGTTTACAAAATATGCATGCAATGTTCTAAACCTGGTCCAAATTGATTTAAAGTACCTTCCAAAACCTTTTAATGGGCCGACCCACTAAGGCAAGGGCACCCCAACGCGTGTGGCGAGGCGGCGATAGGTCTCGCGATAGGCGAGTTTTGCAATAAAAAAGAGAGAAGAGGAGGTTTCAGACTAGCCTTGTTTAGTTTGTTAGGCTATGACACATTCAGTGAAAATAAAAGAAATAAAGAATGATGAAAAGGAAAGATGGGGTTTGACCCATTCGGTGGTGGAGAGTACATGAAGAAAAGGAAAATGGATGCCTCAAAAAAGGGAAAAGGTGGAGAGTGACCTAAATAAGGAAATGGGGGAGAATAGATGGGCTTTGGCCCATTATGGTTCGGTTTTTCTATATTTGCATGTCTTGACTAGAAACAAATTTCCCTTAGAAAAGGCTAGAAACAGATGGTTTCAATGTTTGAGGTTCAAATTTTGTTTCAAACATTTTGTCAACTTTTATGAGGCTTCCATGAGTAGTTTCAAATCCAAAAAAGAAATACAAAAGAATTCAGTTCATTTTTTCACCCCTAAAAATACCTCTTCGCTCGAGTAATGATAAGGTCCTAGAAATGGTGCATCTAGCCTTATCCTGTTTGTCAACCTTATATGTCTCAAGGGTCCCTAGGCATCTTTTAACAATTTCAAGTTATATCAAATGCATGTTAAGTGTGCATCTCTTAATGATTCCATTAATGAATTGGTATATGTTGCACAACCACTGGGCTTCGTTGGTCCCCATCACAAGGACCATGTCTATGAACTTCATAAGGCATTATATGGGCTCAAGCAAGCCCCACGTGCTTGGTATTATCACCTCAGGGAGTCTCTAGTACTGGAAGGATCTTTGCAAGGCTCCCGAAGGAGCGCTCGTTAACTAGTTGCTCTCAGTTAACGTTTCTCGAGCAAACGCACACCCGAGCAGTCAGACATGCAGATATAGGTCAGCCCAATTAGAATTTTCCAATAAATGGCCTTTCCGGGTTTGTAATCTTGAGGCACATATCCTCGCCAAACATACTCTAGGCCTTTTTTTAGGACGCCATGTGTGGCTCCTTAATCCACCAGATCTACATCGTATTTCGTTGAACTTTTATGATCAATAAAGTGGAGTGTGTTTAGACTAAAAAAAGTAAAAAAAATTCAGGTCCTAGGTTCTAGAACCTTCCAAGACAAGTTTTTTCTGTGTTTTCTTTTGGTTTTTCTGCCTTTTCATTTCCCTTTTGTATCATTTCTTTTCCTTTTATTATTTATTTTCAAGACAAGAATAATTTTATAATTAACGAACATTTTATAAATCCCTGAAAGATTATACAATTTCATAAATGCTTGTATTAATAGGCCATTTTTTTCTCAAATATTGTTTTTCCTAATTTGCAAACATTTTAGAATATTTTTCAAATAGGCAAACATTTTTTTACTGAACAAATATTTTCAAATTTTTTAATATTCTTCGAATTTAGAAGAAATTTTAAAATTCACGACCATTTTCTAATCCACGGGCATATCTTTTTATTCACAAATAATTTTCAAAACTGTGAATATTTTTCGCAAACCATAAACAGTTTCGTGAATCATTTATCAAATTCATGGACATTTCTCGAAAGGCAGTAGCTGGTAGTTAACTTATGTATATGCCCTAAATAAATTTCAACACATATATAATAATAAGAAATACACCCTGATATTAAAAATTATATTACCGCCTAGGACGCGCCTAGGGCGCTTAGGTACCGCCTAGGCACTAGATGAAGGCCAACCAGTTCGCTTACGCCTACCGCTTTTTTCAACCTTACTATCCATACTACACTTGTATCACCATCTCCTCACCGAACTAGTCCACCTATACAAAACTTTTTGGAAATACACGGTTTTTTGAAATTCATGTGCATTTTGTTAATCCAAGATTTTTTTATGAAATTCAGAAACCCTTAAATTTGAACATTTTTAAGAATTCATTATTAATTTTCGATTTGTGAACATTTTTAATCCGCAAAATTGTTTGTGATTTCACAAATAATTTTTCAAATTATCAAACATATTTTGCAACTATGAACATTTCCAAAATCCGTAAATAGGTTTGGAAGTTAAACATATTTTTCAAATTTGTGAACCATTTCTGAAGTTCGTAAACATTTTTTTATCAATGAACATTTTTTGAGTTCACAAATATTGTCGAATTCATGACTACATTTTGAACTCAAAACAATTTTTTGAATTCACAAAAAAATTCTAAAATCAGAAACAAAATTCAAATTTTCCAATACTTTTTGTATTCGTGGACATTTTATGACATCATGAACTTTTCTAAAATAGAAAAAGGGAAGAAAAATAAAGAAAATTGAAAGAATAATAGAAAATGAATGGAAAAACAGAAAAAGAAAGGAACGAAACGGCCATGGGAGTTCTAGAATGTACTTGAAAAAAATGTTAACGTGAGCGAGCGCGAGTTGGGTCAGCCAAAGTACACACGCTGAACCTGCTCACCCCCTACGCGATTGCTCTCTTTCCACCGTGCATGTCGCGAAATAGGAACTCCCATAAACTAGGGTGGAAACTAATAAGAGGGTACCCTTGGGGGAACATAGGATTCACTTTTGGCGGGCTGAGAGCGCGTAAAGTGGTGCGCCCAGCCGCCACCATGTGTCGGGGGCTAGGCGCTAGCGCACCCTTGAGATTCCGTTTTCTTTTAAGCACATGTTTTCAGGGTTTTTTTTTTCAGGATTTTTCTTGGGTTTCTCTAGGTTTTGTTTTTTGTGTTTTTTCAAGATCCATTGGTTTTCCGCGAGAAGCACAAATGTGCTTTCCGAAAACGAAAAAAACACAGCTATGCTTTCACGAGTGGTCAACCCGTAATTTTACGAGAAACACAACCGTGCTTCCTGAAAAAAGAAAAGCATGGTTGTGCTTTCAGAAAAAGGAAGAAAAAAAAGAACAACATGAGCTTCCATGAGAAGCACAACTGCGCTGCTCAAGTAGGAAAAGCACAACTGTGTTTTCATTTTTTTTAAAGCACAACTGTGCTTCTGAGTTCCTTTTTTCAGTTTTCATTTTTTTCGTTGTTTTTGCTTTTTCTTGTTTCCTGTGTTTTCTCTTCTGATTTCTGGTTTTCCTTTTTTTTCATGAAAAAAGTTTGTTGAAACCTATTAACATGGTATCTAGTTTTGAAAATCTCGATGCAAGAAATCCAATGCTGAAAACAGTTCGTGATTTGGACGCACGGCCCAAGAGATTAAACACTAAAAAAATGAATTTACGGATAAAGGCAAAACTCCTAGTTAGCAACAAGTGGTGCACCTACAGTGCACCATTTGTCATCACCAGAGAAGATTGAAGTGACCTTTGCAAGGGGTACCCCCTAATTAGGATTTCACCCTTATTGTGTCCTGGCAGGTTCGCTGAAAAAAAAAGAAAAAAAAGGCAGTGGTACGGAAAGATGGTTTTTGGCCCATTTGGTGGTGGAGGGTAAGGATGAAAAGGAGGAGAGAATAGACGGGGTTTAGTCCATACGTTCCTATTTCTGTTTTGATTCAAACAGATGGTTTCAATTCATGAGGTTCAATATTTGTTTAAAAAAATTCTTAAATTTTATGAGGCTCCCTGGATTTTCCAAGTCCACATTTAAATATTATTTTTTTACTAGTTCATATTTTTACACCCCAAAAATTTTAATGTACTTTTGATAAAAAATAGTTTGAACTACAAGTGTGTGATTGCAATTACTCCCATAGTATCGGAAAACTATAAACCAATTCTCGAAACATTTTCTAGGGGAAGTATATCGTTTTAATGGACAACTGATTTGATTTGACTAGACAAAGACGATACAAATATATTTCATCTACTACAACAATAAGTGTCTCTTCTTGGTCTATTGGTAAGACCAGACCTGTAGCTATGGGAGGTCATGGATTTCGAGCCTAGTCTCCTACAGCTTGAAGAATATTGCCCAAAAAATGATGTTGAACGGGGGCAGCTAAAGGAAAAGCGGCAAAAAAGTATTGTTCATTCTTCATTGTGCAGAACACAAGCAAAAACAAGATGTTCCCTAGGGCTTGGGACGCTGCGGTGTTTTTTTATAGATAAAAGCTTTTCTCCGCTTTCATTTTGTAGAAGCCAGTTTACATTATGCACCTCACACAACTTCATCCAGGGGATTCCCGACAAAATAAATAAATAAACTTCAGCCAAGAGATGACACTCCCCACATCAATTGCCTCATGCTACTGACGGACGTCTACAACCAAGTCACATAGAGCATTGTAGGCCAGCTTCTGATGCTGAATGAGCCCCATGCCTGCTCATGCGGTCACGCCGAAGGAGAAATCGCTGGATGCATTGAGGGTATCGCCTCCACTGCGTTCGTGCTATCACTAGTTCACAACCGATCAGCTGAGGGACCTCACCTTAATTACATAATTGTCATGGACTCATGGTGGTGGCACTGTTGCGCGTGAACCCTTGTGTTGAGGGAATATACATTTTGGCTGTTTAGTGGGTGTGGCAGTGCATTGATGGACTCAAAAGCCTGGAATATCTGCCTATGTGTGGTTTGAGCATCGCATCACCGAGGTCGTTGCAAGCGTTAGTTGTTAGTTGAGACGTCCGAGTTGAAGAACACCGCACAGTTCTGATAGGCCATCGTTGCCGGAAGAAAGGCAAGTCCACTACCATATACTACTAGCAAAACGCCCGTGTGTTGCTACGGGCTATTCGTAATATCTGTAACATCCGGGTTCAACACAAAAACCCTATCCAATGATGCACCTTTCCTTTTTCTGTCGGAACCTCTTATTCTTGACCGATTTTCCGTCGTAGCGAGACATTTCTCGTTTTTTTCTCTCACTGGCGCCACCTCCTTTAAAAGCAGATGACATCCAACTCATCTTCGCCATGCATTGCAGTAAGGATGAAATTTTCTTGTTTACGATATAATAGAGTGGGTTAAACTAACACATATATCGACACAAAAC
Source organism: Triticum dicoccoides (assembly GCF_002162155.2). Lineage (NCBI taxonomy): Eukaryota > Viridiplantae > Streptophyta > Magnoliopsida > Poales > Poaceae > Triticum > Triticum dicoccoides. The sequence goes on along the minus strand of NC_041381.1, from coordinate 678,177,092 downwards.
AACAAATAACTACAGAGATCTTTCCTAGTCACCAATAAGCTCCACCTCCATCCCACATATGCTAGAAGGGATAATTGTCGTTCTTCTCTTCTTCATATTTCCCTACGTCTTCTACTCTATGCCTCTTCGCCAATCCATTTAATTGGCACCAACCAGCACCACGTCAACATTAATGTGTTCATCATCGATGCCTCATCTTCTTCTTTCTCATTCCTCGCCAACTTTAGTTCTCGTTCCTACTTATTTCCTAGAATACTCTTTCTTTCTTTTTTTCTCTTATTATTTGGAACACTCTTACTTTCTCCAACACCATGCACCACTTGGTGGCTTCAGTTCTTTTTCCTTCTTGTTTTTGGAACACTCTTCCTTTTTACTATAGCATGAACCACCTAGCTAGTGTTGTGTCATGTTGTCCTCACCCGCGAACATTTCGGTCACCGTCATCGAGTGGACATCCCGCGGAGCATAGACTTCATCCATCTTGGTGAATTCTAGGTCGCCCATGTCGCGAGCGCATGGTGGCCGTTGTCCATGCTGGCAAGCGGTGCTCGGTGCTTGGCGATGTAACTGAGAGCCCGTTGATCGTTTTTGCCCACAAGCGCTTTCAAAATGATTCGCCCTGACTAATTGCTTGCTTAATTAATTAAGTACACAAAAAATGAATGACCTATCTATTTCTCTGCATGCCTAATTAACTGCCAACCAAATCAATTAATTATCTGCCTAATTGGAAAATATCCCTACTTCTAATTATTTGTAGGCATAAAGAATTGGCTAACAAATTAATTAATTGCATTAATAACTCAATTTTTAAATTGATTCAGTGCAAAAAAATCATATTCAAATGGACCTAATTAATTGCATACGTAATTAACTATCTAGCTGATTAATTGCATCAATGGTTTGATTTCCAAATTGATTTAGTGCTCGATTTCTAAATTATTTTTGCATGAATGGCTGCTATCAAACAACAATGACGATGACTACCAAGTAATGTAGAACACATTTCCTTAATAAATTTCTTGACATTTAAATGAACACACTTGATTTGAGAATGTAGCCGTCTAGCTCTCTATTTGACTGACAAGAAATATAATATGACCGCGTCCACATGGCGGTCTGACGAGCCACCTCCCGTCACGGTCGTCCTTGATGCCGTGATCCACTCCCTGGCATTCTCGAGCATCGCGCCAGAGTTAGACTCAACCATGACATCTTCCATGGTGTCGTGCACGACGTCCCTCCGCAGGAGCGGGCATATGCTTACGCCCATAGGAAACTTGTGACTGTCAATTAATAGTAGAGATAATGATAATAATAAATAATATAGCGTGGGGATTAGCAATTTGTTATGAAGTAATATATTATTTTATTATGGAAGGAGATCGAGAAAAATCTTATATCTGTCTTTTAGGGAAGTGATCTCACATATATGGTGCTAAATACCCATGGGTTGCTACGGGATGAAATAATATTTAAAGAGTGGTAGTGGTGGCGTGTGACCGGTTGTCGTAGGTCATCACCATCGTCCTTGCGGGTGCGGTCGGAACCCTCGACTGTTAGTGCTTGGGCGTCCTCAAGCCCGCGACCGTTTGACCTTGTTCTATGGCATCTGTTATCCTCGTCCACAAACATTTCGGCAACCATCAGTGTGTGGACGACGGTCATCATCGATCTTTACGAATGCTTGGTCGCTCATGTCACGAGGCGTGGTGGCCGTTATCTATGTTGGCAAACGCTGGCCAACCATGTCGTTGAGAGCCTGTTGGCAGTCACCAATGGCAGCGATAGCCTAGCTACTGGCCGTCCTCGCCCACAAACGCTTTCAAACTGATTCAGCATGATTAACTGCCTGCCTAATTAATTAATAACATGCCTAATTATTTGCATGCATGCCTATTTAATTAATTATCTGTCTAATTCAAAAAAGTCCCTATTTCTAATTGTACACAATCCTAATTAACCGGATGTATAATTATTTAGTTGAATTAATGATTCGGTTTCTGAATTGATTCAGCGCGAAAAAAAAACTTATTTAAATAGACCTAATTAATTGCGCATAATTAACTGCCTGACTAACTAATTACATTAATGGCTTGGTTTTGAAATTGATTCAGCACTTGGTTTTTAAATTGTTTTTGCATTAATGGTTGTGTGTGAAACGGCAATGTAGCAACATTTCTTTAATATTATATATATTAGATAATGACTTCCTCTAAGAAGCTCCACTTTTGTGCGTGTGTTTTAACAAACAGTTCATCTATATATATGACAGTCATATAATCCCGTTGGGGTTTTTAGTACTATACTACAAGCAACAAAATTATCACCCTGAAGAATACACGCCACAAGGAACCTAGAGACAAATAAACAGTGGATCTGCAACCATTGAAGTTAGATATATGGCAACTTAATGGGAAATTGTTATTTTCCTTTCCTCCGAAGGTTTCCTTATCCCCACATTGACACTATCTTGATATATCTTGATATAGGAGAGCAATTTGTAGAGAGAATATATCTTATCACCAGTGAAATTAGAAAGTTTAAGAAACCATTTCATCAGCTGTAGTTTCCCTTCTAAAAATGCGAACCTGCCCATCTCTGAACAGTGGTGGGGCTACAAAGAAATAGTGGACAGGCCAATCAGCAGTGGTGGGGCTACAAAGAAATAGGGGATGTCATTGAGATCGCAGCTGCGCGGGTGCTTGATTAATTGTTTCTGGGTCTTCGCTACTCGCTTTGACTCTCAGAGCACATCCAAATTTTTATGTACTTGTTTTTTTTTTTTGCTAATTTTGGGAAATCAGCACCAAGCAAGGCATTGCTTATCCTGGTAGTTTCTCTAATTTTGTTGAAATAGTAAACATCCTTTTGAGGATCTTGTCTTACAATTTTAACATCATGTCAGCTAAACTTACACATCACACAGGTAAACCAGCTAGAGATTGAGAAGTAGTGCATTTTGGTCACCAAGAGCATTCCCATATTTGACCAAAGAAAATTTTCCAAACAAAAAGCATGCCGTTGCAGCTGGATGGCTGTGCCAATGCATGCGCTAATTAACCCCACACGACCAGTAGCCAAGACACTTCTGCAACTGCATGTTTGCTGAACCCGTCGCTTCATCTGAGTACGCAAAACTATGAAGCTATATTGGTTTACTACTTCCAGTCGCAAATCAGTTTCAATTCACCTGGCCAGGCAAAAGTTGCATCCAATGCGTAAGCACGATCAGGAGGATTGACAAAAATCCAGATAATTAGTGTACATGTGACTTGGAGTAGACTTGATGCAACTGCCGCTTCTTGATTCGCCTACTCCTTCTTTGGTCTCCTCTCAACACTACCACTCTACCAGATCCGCGTCCATGGAACCGGACCCTTCGCCATTACGGAGGCAGGGGAGGTGGCGTTGGGAGGCGCCGAGCAAGGTGGCCAGCAGCGAGCGGGACGGTGGCGGCGGCAGCAAGCCATCGAAAGGACGGCGGCAGTCTGCAACGGGAGCGCGGCGGCGGGCTGCGTGCGAGCAGAGGTTAGACCTCTCGCTCGGAAGTCCCAAAGGATGTGGGCGTTGGTTTTCTTTTGAGGGGTGCCCCATCATTGATTTGGTTTGGAGAGGATCGGGAAACGGGATCTGTTTCCTTTTTCGTGTGCGGCGATATAATTGGAAGGGACGACGACTAAGGAAGAAAGTACGAAACCGACCATCAAAACCGCAGACTCCTCCATTACGAGTACAGATAGCCTTTGAGGTAATTTAAATTTATTACCATATAATTACCGTATTCGAAATTTTCTGAGTTATGGCCTTACCATACCTGGATTGATAGCCTTTAGGATAATTTAAATTTATTACCATATAATTACCATATTCGAAATTTTCTGAGTCATGGCCTTACCATACCTGGATTGATGAGATTTCTGAGTTTATAGCCTTGCCATACGTGGATTAATTGTGATTGATTACCATAAATACGTTGGGTATTGCCGGCCAGACGAAAGAAGAGGAAAACCGATGGAAGGGGGGTGGGAGGTGGGACAAAAAAACCAGACGAAAAATAACCGGTTGAAAATAAACCGGTTGAAAGTGGTGGGACTATTCAACTAACTCATCCATTAAGAGTAGAGATTTGAGTACTATACGACATAAGCGTCAGCCTAGCAGGCACATGATGAAGATTTTTGTGTTGTTCGAACAGGTGCGTGCAAGTATATATGTGCACGCGAGGGCGCATCGACCAGAAAAGTGACAGCACCGACACCGAGAGTTGGACGGTGTGGTGTCAGCACCGACACGGTTCGACGGCCGGAGACGGGACTATGCAGCAAGGCAGTGTCGTCTTTGCCTGCCGCTAGCAAGATAGGCTTTAACCCCAGCCGTATCAGCATAAGAAAAAGGGACATGCTTAACCAGCGGTGAGCACTCCGGTGCTCCTCGGTCTCACCCTTAGAGCATCTAGCCGGATACTGCAAATTCGACCCTCAAACGGCTCCGGGCGAGTCTATGAACAGTGATCATTCATGTTTTAAATAATCGATTCCACAACCAAATACTTTAAGATATAAACCTCAAATCCATACTATTACATGCAACGTAAACTTAATCTTTAAGCGGAGCTCGTTCAGCTCCGCTGTGCCCATGTCCGGGGACCGGCTACGCCCCTCAGAGTGCTGGTCCGATCGCCAGCGATAATCCCACAACAAATCTTGGTTATCTAGATGAAACAGAACAAAGGTTGCTTAATTATTTTACCTAACACAAATAAATATTGTGTGTCCATGTTTCTCTTTCTCTTGATGTGTTCCTCGTCGCTTGTCATAGATCAACCCCATGTAATTTTTTTATCAAAAGATCGAAATGAAAAGGCAATTGAAAAGAGCGAAGGAAAGTTTATTATTTTATTAGGTCTTACTTTTTTCCAAACTAACTTGCAAAAGGCACAGAAAATGATGAATAAAACAAAGCAAAGAAGCAAATAAAAAACAAAGTGTTGGAATAGACGAACACGAGTATTTCGGAGCCCATCCATGAGTTTAATTACATCCTCATTACAAGCTTATTCAAATACATACTATCACATCTTGATGTGAACATGAAGACGACCTCCCCAAGCTTAGGCTTTTGCAAGCCTAAACTAGAGAGCTCAATGTGGCTGTGGCTGATAATATCCTGGAGTCCATGCTTGACTCGACGTGGAAAACTGAGATGGCATGTACGTGGTGTTGTCTCGGAGAGAGTTGACGAGGCCGTATTTGTTGATAGAGTCTCCGAGGGTGTACACATTGGCGTATGTGGTGTTGGGCGTTGGTAGAACCCAGGGTCCTACCAGACCTGCTCCTCAGGTTGTAGGGGAAGACAGGGTGTTGACGGGGGCGAGGGCGCGGCGGCCGGCGCGTCGCGATCGGGAAGGAGGATGGCGGCGAGAGAGAGAGGTGCGACTAGGGTTTAGGTCTCCCGGCTCCCTTCGAAAAGCCGAGCAAATAATGATTGCTTCTTGCTTCATTAGATTGATACATCTCCTATTCTTATATAGAGAGGTTTACTTGACTCCTAAGCAAACGATCCTAATACGATAAGATAATGGACGCTAATCTGCGTCGGTGTACCGGCCGAACCGTCCGGCCGATCAGCCCCTGGCCATCCGATTCAGCCGCGCGCAGCCATCCGATTGGGCCTGTGTTCTCTTCTTCCTTCCCCCACTCGTCTTCTTCCTTCCCCCACTTGCCTGACGGAATATTCTGTAGCCCCCCATCGCCTCACCTTCCCCCGGCCTCCTGCTTGCAGCTCCGCGTGCCGGCTCGCCGTCGCCGCTCGCCGCATCAGTAGTCGTCGATCTGGCATTTTTGACCTCTGTCGTCA
>NC_041381.1:678153316-678170998 GCF_002162155.2 Triticum dicoccoides | reverse complement strand
AACCCCCCCACCACCAGCATCTCGCGCTACTCATCACCGTGTTTGAAGCACTGTCGTAGCAAAAATCTTCACCGGTGGTAGCAAAATCAAAGCACAGTTGCAGCGAACCGCCGTTGCGGCCGTAGCGGGTTGCAGCTAATCCACGAATGGATGATGCAAAAACCAGCAGCGGTTGTAGCAAAAAAACGTCGCCGCCATCGTCGAACGTCACAGCTAAGTCGTGAAGCATGTAGCAAACAACGACGCAAGTAGTAGCAAAAACATCAACTGTTGCAGCTCCCGACAGAGGTCACAACTAATCCGTACATGGTTGTAGCAAAAAAGTTCACCGGTGGTAGCTCTGCCATGGCCGGTTGTAGCACACATAGTCTTCCTTCCAGCAAAAACATGCAACTTGTTGATCGTGGCCGTCGTTGCACGTCGCAGCTAAGCCGCGAAGTATGTAGCAAACAACGACGCCGGTAGTAGCAAAAAGCGACAACGGTTGTAACTTTTTTGGTATCGACAGTAGCCAGCCCTGACATATGTCATCATGGTTGAAGCTTTTTGCGATGCCGGTCGAAGCTTTTTGCGACGCGATTGTAGCTTTTTGCGATGGCACTGAGCGGTCCCAGCATTTGGCGTCACCGGTTGAAGCTTTTTGCGGCGCCTATGGTAGCTTACTTGAACACCAGTTGTAACATGGGAGGTGTCGCTTGATGCTCGCAGCTCAGATGAGATTCTCCTAGTAGCAAATGCTCAACGGCGTTGCCCATAGCAGCTCGCAGTCTTCCCCGTCGTCGTCTGCCCGGGAGCTCATAAGCTATGGCGCCCATAGCAACTCGTAGGAGCCCCCGTCGCAGTCCGCCCCGAGCTCGTAAGCCATGGCCGCCCTGACCTTGAGCTCGCAGGCCATGGCCGCCCTGACCTTAAGCTCGCAGGCCATGGCGCATGGGAGCAACACCCCCATGGAGGAGTGCATCGTGAGGTGTGAAGGGAGGAGTGCTCGGAGCTGCCTGGTGCTATGGCGAAGGAGGCGAGGCCGAAAGCGATGGGGAAGCGAGGTCAGGGTCGCGAGGAAGGAGTGGATGCGGGCGTTGGGGAGAGGATAAGGTACACGTGTTTCCTTCCTGGTGGCTAGCGCCAGCGTGGCGAAGTGACCGGCCCGAGCGTTCCGCCGGCGCACCGCGCGTAAACGTTTCCCTAAGATAATTGGGCTAAGCCCCTAATAACGATAAGATAACTTGGGCCATAACCCACTGGGCTAAGCCCCTAATATGCCGGTCATAACACTTCTCCTCGCCTGCACAACAGCTCGTGCTCGAGCTGTAAGGTGGGGAAGCTCTTGCTGAACTCCTCGAGGTGATCAACCAGCATCAAACACCTTCGCGACAGCTGGGGCGGCCAGGTCGGCGGCGACGGCGTCCTCCGGAATGTAGTCTGCAACCTCCAGGCAGAAGAGTCACGGGCAGATGTGGCCGGGTGTGCAGGGCTCGTCGCAGTTGAAGCACAACCCTTGGCGGCGACGCTCGAGTAGCTCGGCCGAGGTGAGCCGGCGGAACGGGCGCACCACGGTCGCGGCGAGGGGTGCCATGGAAGCCTGAGCAGGCCGACCCTGCGAGGAACATACGACCAGGGTAGAGACCCAGTGGCCCGGGACGGTGAGTCCTGCTGGATGGCCACCGCGCGGCGCTCGAACACGCGGGCGTAGTACATGGCCGTCTGGAGATGCTGGGGTCCCTGAAGCTTCACGTCCACGCGGATGTGATCTGGAAGTCCATCGATGAAGAGGTCGGCCCGCTGCTGCGCCGTCACGCCCGACGCGTGGCATGCCAGGGCCTGGAAACGGTCGGCGAAGTCCTGAACCGTGGAGGTGAAGCGAAGGTGGCCTAGCTCTGCCAGGCGGCTCCCGCGGATCGATGGCCCAAAACGAAGGAGGCAGAGCTTGCGGAAGCGCTCCCAAGGGGGCATGCTGCCCTCGTCCTGCTCCAGGCCGTAGTACCATGTCTGTGCCGCGCCGCGGAGATGGTAGGAGGCGATCCAGGTACGCTCCGATGCGAGGGTGCGCTGCCCGCGAAAGAACTGGTCACACTGGTTGAGCCAGTTGAGGGGGTCCTCCATGCTGTCATAAGTGGCGAAGTCAATTTTGGCGAGCCGCGGCGGTGTCTGGGTCGGAGCGCCGTGTCGCACTGGCTCGGAGCTGCAGAGCAGCGAGGCGGGTGGCGCCTGGTTGGAGGACCCCGGGTAGGGGCCCACGGAGCTAGATGGCCCGTCAAACTGTAGGGACGGAGTCGGCTGTTCCGGAGCCGTGGTGTAGACCGGTGGTGGCGAAGACCCGACCGCCCAAGCTGGTAGTGGCGACGGGGAGGGCGGGAACTGGACCTGGTGTATCGACAGGCCGGCCGGTGATGGCACTCCAGAGCTAGGCAGAGGTGGCGCCTGGAGATGCAGCGGCTGCTGTGGAGAGTGAGCGGGCGCGGCGGTAGCCGCGGTGGTAGTAGGTGTCCACTGCGGCCAGAGGGGAGCCGCGGCTGGGGGCGGCTGCAGGTGCAGCAGCGGTGGTGTCAGCCCGCTGTGGTGCCCCGCCTGGAACGGCAGCAACGGTCGCCCGCCAATTGCAGGCGCACCCTGGGATGGCCACAGCAGCGCGGGGTGGCCGTAGGCGGAGATAGTCGCAGCCGACGGAGGTGCGTGCAGTCCAGCTAGGTATAGGTGGATACCCTGGACGGCCGTCACGAGATCCCGCAAGGTGTTGGTGACTTCTTCCGGCGTGAAAACGGCGGTTGTCGGCGCGGCGGAGGTGACCGGGGCCGGCGGCGTGGGGGAACCGGCGGTGGTGACGGTGACCGGGGCCGGCGGTGTTGGGGGACCGGTGGTGGTCATCGGTGCGGTGGTGATGATGGGCAGCGGCGGCGTTGGCGTTGACGAAGACATGATCGATCCTGAGTCTCTGGATACCAAATTGTAGAACCTAGGGTCCTACCAGACCTGCTCCTCGGGTTGTAGGGGAAGACAGGGGTTGACGGGGGCGAGGGCGCGGCGGTCGGCACGCTGGCGCCGTCGCGATCGGGAAGGAGGATGGCGACGAGAGAGAGAGAGGTGCGGCTAGGGTTTAGGTTTCCCGGCTCCCTTCCGAAAGCCGAGCAAATAATGATTGCTTCTTACTTTATTAGATTGATACATCTCCTGTTCTTATATAGAGAGGTTTACTTGACTTCTAAGCAAACAATCCTAATATGATAAGATAATTGGACTAAGCACCTAATAACGATAAGATAATTTGGGCCATAATCCACTGGGCTAAGCCCCTAATATGCTGGTCATAACAAGCGTCCCCCCTACTGTCCTCTTCTAGCTGCTCTTCTTGTTCCGACGCAAGCTCTTCTTCATCCACGTCTTCCAGTTATAGAGCTGCAAGTTTGGAAACTTCATTCATACCATTTTAAGTGTGCGACTGCAAACATTTTGTACTACGCTGCGAACATTTTAAATGTACTTTTGATTAAAATAATAACTTGAATATATAAGTGTGTGATTGCATTTACTCTCATTATGGGGTTTTACACCACTTTCTGATAGTGATGAAAAACTGTAAACCAATTCTCCAAATATTTTTCTATACAAAAGTATTTCATTTTAATGGGCATCCGATTTGATTTGACTGGACAAGAATGATACAAATATATTTTATCGAGGACAACAATAAGTGTCTTTTCTTGGTCTATCGGTGTGACCACACATGATTTATGGGGAACCGGATCCTCCAACATTTAGAAGGAATATTAGAGAAGCTATAATGCCCTAACTTTTCTTCCTTCTATCTATATGATTAAGGCTAAAATGACTTAAATTAATTTGTAAATTGATGAACTGTTATGTACATTTATAATAATTACATACAAACAAACTGATTATGAAATAAAATTAATTTTGAATTATTTACATCTACAATAAATGTCAACAGTAAATAACATGCTAACTACCTACTAACAGTCCCTAACTTTCCTTCTCCATTTTACACTAGATTAGCACTGTAGCATCCTGACATTCCTTCTTAATGTTAGAGGATCCGGTTCCGAGTTATGGGAGGTCATGGATTTGGAGCATAGGCTCAACATAAATAGTATTGCCCAAAAATTGATGTTGAGGGGACCAACTAAAGAAAAAGCGCTAAATAAATAATGTTTATTGTGCCTAATACAAGCAAAAGCAAGATGTTTGGGAGACCTTGGGATTCACGACGTTTTCTTTAGATAAAAGGGTTTTCTCTGATTTCATTTAGTACTTCATTTAGTACAAACCAGTTTACATTATCCACCTCACACAACTTCATTCAAGGGTTCCTGAAAAAAAAAGGAAAACAAAACTTTAGACAAGGGATGACACTCCCCACGCCAACTGCCTCATGTCAGAACAAAAAAGCGGAATCGTAAACATCACACTCAATAACAAGCACGCCAGGAATGGAGAGTTCACGGTTAAATTTATGTACTTAGTTGTGATCAATTCTAGCTTTATTCCTAGTTCCAAACATGTTTGAAATGTCAAAGTCCCTTTAAGGGTTAAAGTGTTTATGTGGTTTGTACATAAATAAGTCATTTTAACCAAGGACAATTTGACAAAGCACAATTGGACCGGTTCTACGAGATGTAGTTTTTGTGATCGCGACGAGACCATCAAACACCTCTTTCTTGATTGCCCCATGGCGAAGGTTCTTTGGCGGACTGTTCACATTGCTTTTAATATTACTCCTCCGAATAATATCAACACGTTATTTGGGACGTGGCTGGATGGGATAGAGACTCAAACAGCAAGACACATTCGTGTAGGAGTATGTGCTTTACTTTGGGCAGTCTGGAACTGCAGGAATGATTAGGTTTTTAATAGAACAACAAATACTCATTTTTTGTAGGTTATCTTCCGAGCTACTACGTTGATTCGTATGTGGTCGCTACTCACTCAGACGGAGGCTAGGGAGCATTTGATTACTGAATCTACCCGATGGGAGATGGTAGCTTGGGCTATTTTCAGCCGGTTTGGATGATGGTCATGTAATAGGATAGACAATTAGTTTTCCTATCTTTATTTTGCATGCCGGCTGTGGTTTTTATTTTCCGCTCTTTATGAGCCGTTTGGTGGCTAGTTTGTAACGGACTACATGACCTTTATTGAACCTATTTGCTTTTAATAAATGTGGTTGTATGCATCTCTCTGATGCAAAGGCCGGGGTTGCGTCCCTTTAAAAAAAACAAGCAGGCCCGGATCAGCTGATGGAGCCCACCTTTATCATACTAGTAGTGGTCATGGTGGCGACACTGTTGTGCATGCACCCTTGTGCGGAGCGAATACACATTTTGCTGGTTACTGGATAAACAGAATTAAAATCCTGTAATCTCCGGCCACATGTGCTTTCAGCTTCACATCACCAAGGTCGTTGCTTAGCTTTAGTTGTTGGTTGAGACGTCTGAGTCTAAGAGCATCTCCAGCCGCGTCCCCAACACGATTTCCTCAGGCGATTTTTTGCGCCGGCGTCGAAAAAACGGCCCAGTCGCGTCCCAGGAATCCGTTTTTTGTCGGGTTGGGCAGAAATCAGCGCCGGCGAACCCAGGTCAAACCCGACACGCTGGGGGGCGCCCGGGGGCGCCGGGGCGAGTAGTTTTGGCGCGAAAGAGCCGCGGGCCCACCGAGTCAGTGAGACGGCCGCTTTGCCACCCTCATCGTCTCGGTTCCCGCGGGAATCAATGCCAAGGCTGCCGCGCTGCCGCCGCCGGTCAGCCTTGCCATTGATTCCTCATCACGGGCGGCGCATCACGGGGCGGCGCGACGACGCCTCCCCTCCTGCCACGCGTACACACGGGCACGGCTATATAAGCCGGTGGCCTCCCCTCGCCTCTGGCCACACCACAACAGCCCTAGCCGCCTACTTCGCCGCCGAGCTCTCCCTCTCCCGTGCGCAGCCGCCGACGCTGCTTCCCTCCCTCTCCCTCTCTCCCAATCCCGATAGCCGCGCGTTTCCCCGGCGATGCGGCTGCGGCCAATAGCTTCGGCCGCTGCTCGCTTCACGAGTGGGAGGCGTGGCTCCTGTTCGAGGCGAACATCCCGGCGTCACCGGACATGCGCGCCGGGCCGGCGGGGTGGAGGCTCAGCAATGGGGGAGCGCCCATTCCTCCGATGCCCGACGTCGAGCCACGCCCAACCTACTTCACCGCCGAGATCGACCGCATGCGAGCCTCTCTCCCAAAGGAGCAGCTCGCCCTCCCCAGTACGCCGCCGACAACCACGCGGCGTGGGCGGCGTACTTCCAGCGCCGCCAGGAGCAGAGGCTGGCGTACACCAACGGGGCGCTGGTGGTGGGCGGCGTGAAGAACAGCGAGGGGCGCCGCGTGTGGTGGGGCGCCCCCGGCCGCACGCTCAACGGCATGTTGTTGTACCTCGAGGGCGGCAACGAACCGCCGCTAGCATACCCACCCACGGCGGCCGCCCCGGTCCACCGCCGGCGCGGCGGGCAATGGATGCCCAGGAGGTTCGGCTCCTCCTCCACTTCCTCCGACCCGCACTCCTCCTCCCGTTCTTCTTCCCACTCCTCCGGCTCGCCGGCATTGCTCGGCGTCAAGGCCGAGCCCGCAGCGGAGACGCCGCTCGGTTGGCGCACTCGCAGCACCGGCATCGTCATAAACGAGGGCGGCCGGTGCGCCTCCTCGTCTCCTCCGCGCTTCGTCAAACCAAAGACGGAGCCGGGGCTCGCGGCCGTGAAAACGGAGCCGGGGCTCCCCGTCGTGAAGACGGAGCACGACGACGTGGAGCTCGACCAGGAGGCGGCCCTGAAATGGGCGCGCAAGGACTATCTCAAGATGGAGATGGAGCGGCAGTGCGCCGCCCTGCAGCGCTACGAACAGCGCCGCCGGGGCCGCGACGAAGGAGGCGTCGTCGTCCTCGACGACAGCGACGACGACGACGCACCGCCACCGCCACCGTTCCGTCATGGCGACGCCGGGCAGGGGTCCAGTAGGGGCGGCCGCGTCAAGGAGGAGAAGGCCGCCGCCGACGACGACGGCGACGATTACGCCGCGTTCAGCGGCTTCTTCGCCCCTTAGTTGTAATTTCGGCCTTTTTCAGTTAAATTTGCTATATAACTCGTCGAACATGTTTAATATATGCTAAGCTTGCCGAATTTTAGCCGAGTTTAGCTGAATTTTGCCGAATGTATTTTTTTTAAACTTAGGCGGTGTCGGGGGGGCGGCCCTGGAGTCGGCGACTAGGAACCCACTTGTCCCCAGGCCGATCTTTTGCACCGGCTCATCCCAGGCAACGCTTTTACGCGCCCTTGGGGGGCCAACGGCTGGAGATGCTCTAAGAACATCATAGTTATTTTCTTTTGCCGGTAGAAAGCGCAAGTCCACTACCATATAGTATGAGTAGTATACGACCGACATAACCGTCAGCCTAGCTAGGCCTCACCGGCCGGCGATCCCATTTGATTCGGTACCCTGACACGTGATGATTTCTGTGTTCTTCGAACAGGCGTGTTCAAGTACTCCCTCCGTTCCACAAATGTAGTATGCCTGCATTTTTCGAGATCTATGTTTGAAATGGAGGAAGTATGTATGTGCGCAGGGCCGGTCCATAGATATTCGGGGCCCTGGGGCAAGACGCAAAATGGGGCCCTTGTGGACAAATAAAAATTCAGAATAAATTGTATTTTGAAAACAATTTAGTACATCGTATAGATTGATGGTCTTTGAACTAAAACCTCAAGCGAGGTGAAAAAAAGACATGCCACCAAAATAAAAATGGGGCCCTTGTGGTGAATATGCCACAAGGGAGGTCAATATAATGTATTGACAAGGAAGTGAAAAAGACACACGCCACAAATTATTTATTTGTAACTGTCCAGAGAACTACATCATAATAGTATGGAAACAACATATTTCTACAAAAGATCGCCCTTGTAAGTGGCACAAAGAGACTAGCATCTCGCTCTTCTAATTATGAAAACCTTGTCAAAACTGATAGCAACTTGGAGAGTTTGTGTTATCATGAGAACTTACATTAGTTTCTATCTCTCCAATCTGTTCGTCACTCGATGTCTTCACGTGAAGAAAACGTTCCAAAACTTTCATCATATGGTGATCCGGTCTCGTTGTTTCTCCTAACACTTCTGGAAAAAAAGTCATGAATAACCACATCAGTATTTATTTCATTCAACATTTCTTTCTCAATGCATAAAGTAGCCAGACCATTCAATCTTTCCTGTGACATTGATGATCTCAAATAGTTTCCCAATAACTTCAACTTTGAGAAACTGGGTTCAGCTGATGCTACAGTGACTGGTACAGTAAATAAAATTCGATAAGTTATTAATATATTTGAAAAGGAATGTAAATAAAAATGTGAATTAAAATGGGGCCCTTGTGGACAAATAAAAATTCAGAATATATTGTTTTTTCACTTCAATTTCTCACTGATAAACATTTTTTTAGAAGACATATCACCAAACAATTGCAGAAAATAGACAATACTAGGGGCAAAAGCACCTGAATATGGGCATATGGCTTGATGTCGAATTGTCGATGTAGCTTTCCAGATCCGCAAGGCTGCAACACTCATTCCCCATACCCCCGATCGAATGAAGCATTGAAGAACAGGCAACCGAATAGGAACTAGGAAGAGAAGAATCAGATGGAGCAATCAGAGGCGCAGCGCCGGGGTATTTAACAGCAAATCAAGAGAGTACTTGATTAGGGGCAGGAGGTACACGTACCATCTCTGATGGCTGATACGGTGATGCCACAAACGTCTAGTTGATGGGGAATGTTGAGGATGCAAAGAGAGATGATTGGGGAAGGGAATAGCACCATTGGTCTCCATTAATGGATGCACGGAGCGGCGCATCGAATTTGGAAGCGGCGCTCTTCTCTGGGATTGGAGAATTCGGGGGAGGAGCCGAGGAGGCGAGCAGACTGGAGAAGATCGATGGAGCGCTGCATCAGCGTAGCGATTGATTCTTTCGGCCCGTGAGTGCTAGCTACGTGGTGGGCTTTGTCCTTATTGTATACTGTACTACTACCTAGGCCGGGGCCCCTACCTCCCAGGGGCCAGGGCGGTCGCCCCGTTGCCCCGCCCTATGGGCCGGCCTGTATGTGCGCGCGAAGCCGTATTGAGAAGAAAAGTGACAGCGACACCGACACCAAGCACCACCGACACGCCCGGCCCAAGACTGAGACGAGGTGGAGACTCAACTAGAAGGAAGGCAGTGTGACTGTGTGAGTGAGGCCACATAGGGGAACACAACTTATTGCCTGCCGCTAGATAGGCTTTAACCCCAGCCTTATCACTTTATCAGCATAAAGAGACTCGCATAAGAAATGGATATGCTGAACGAGCGGTGACTACGCCGGTGCACGTCCATCTCACCCTCACGGTGCTGCAGCTATCTTCTTTTGTGTGAAATATTTTGCAGTCGCTGGCCGGCGATGGTTGCGGACCTAATAATGCTAGCTGCAACAAGGCATGTGTGATTGTCCTGGTTTCCAAAATAAGAATCGCATACCTTACTAATTAAGGGGTATCCCACATGCTGCGTGCCCACTTCCACAGATGGATTGACGAGTCTCAATCGATTTTATTCTTTGTGAACGAAAAGGGGTTGCATAGTATGCATGTTTTATTAGCCAAACAGAAGATGTAAAAATACATGCCTGTAGAATCCAACCGAAGGAAGTAGTACTAGTCACGCACTAAAGGGGCAGGTTTGGATTAGGCCCGGCCACTAACTTGGAACAGTGACGAAAAGTGCAACCTTACCTCGATGTCTCTTTGACAATTAAATTTACTGAGCTTACACCAATACTTCCTCTATTTTAATGAATAAGGTGGGCAAGAATCTCAAAATTAAACGTTGATCATAAATTAGACCGATCAAATATGGATTAATATGGGTTATATGTAACAAAGTAATATCGTTGAATTCATATTAGAAAGAAGTTTTCAATGGTATAATTAATAAGCAACAAAATATATGTATCATTAAACTGATTTATGGTCAAAGTTTGATTTTAAAATGTGTGCGCTTTTTATTCCTTGGAATTGATAGAGTAACTCTAGTAGTATTTCTCTTGCCACCTTGGTCAAACCATCGACAGCTGAAACTTTTTTAGGTGAAATTAGCTTCAACTCAAATCAAACAAAATTTATTTGGTAGGCTAATACCCACCGGCAGCACAGGACGATGAGTAGGGGCCGATCGGAGTTAGTATAGGACCCCCCCCCCTCCCCACCCACACACACCCCACCCAAAAAATTAGGCGTTGCCGTAGTAGTCTTTTTTATATATATAAAGCGGCATCTTAGGACTCGACTTATATGTAATATGTAAAATAAGAAAGTAGAAAACAGTCCCGGTTAGTATGCGGGGAACTGGTCAAAATCAGTTACAATTGTCCCCTCCATCAAGGGCACCACCGTCCCGCCAGGCACACACCATGAGACACCATGTCGCCGAGCAGAAAGACGACATCATCATCATCACTCCTCCCCAAGAGCGACCGACTTCAATTCTCCATTGACAACCGGTTTCCTTCAAGCACTCAGTCCAGGAGACACGAGTCGTAGTGACCAGACCAACAAGAAGGTAGAGATGCCCGTGGGCACCGCCGTCGTCGCCCCTACAATAATTGGGCCAAGCTTTCACCGACAGTCGCGACTCCGGAACAGAAAGCCGAGCTGGTCCATACACACCAAGGTAGTCGCGTCACCTGAGAACTCCATGACCACCGCCACCGATAACCGTCCCAAGACCGTTGCCCCGGATTCTAACCCTCATTGCCGACAGTGGCCTCCCCGTAGTCACGTTGCATGCTTTTCCATGGCAGCCTCCGAAGGTAGGAAACCCGACCTGGCCAAGCCTGAACTAGCCACCAGCCACACACGCACGACTACTGCAATCTAGCCGCCCGCCCCCCGGTGCTTAAAGTGCCACCATGGATCCGCCGAGCACCACCTCACTATCGCACCCTGCACGCCACAGCCCAGCCTGCAGAAAATTGGCCCACCACCGTGTTGCACGCCACACCACCATGATCACTGAGGGTGGAGAAGCCAGATCTAGCCGCTCTTGGCACCGACATCTCCCTGCAGCCTGCCCACACCTCCTAGATGTAACCACCTCACACAACTTCATCCATGGGTTCCTAAAAAGGGGGGAGGACTTCAGCCAAGGGATGAGACTCCCAACAACAACTGCCTCATGTCAGAACAAAAAAGCAAAAAGGTAAACATCACAGTCAATAATAAGCACGCCCCAAAAGAAATTGAAAAACCCACAACAATCTCAGAGATAAACAATAAGAAAACTTCAGGACCGTCAAAAGCACCCTCGCCCCACCCATGGTAGAAGGCAAAGGCGCATGTCTGAGAAGATCATCGGGTTAGCTTCAAGATCCACACACCCGCAGATGAGGTGCACGCACTCCGATGTTGAACAAGCCCCAGGTATGCTCACGCCGAAGGAGGAACTGCTGGATGCATTGAGGGTATCGGCTCCACCGTCTCCAGGCTATCACAACCGATTAGCTGAGGGACCCCACCTTAATCAGATAATTGTCATGGTGGTGACACTGTTATGCGGGCACCCTTGTGTGGAGCGAATGCACATTTTGTCTGGTTAGAGCATGTCTGGCAGATCCAGTAAAGTCGCGT
The DNA here is from genome assembly GCF_002162155.2 of Triticum dicoccoides. Classification (NCBI taxonomy): domain Eukaryota; kingdom Viridiplantae; phylum Streptophyta; class Magnoliopsida; order Poales; family Poaceae; genus Triticum; species Triticum dicoccoides. Next base: position 678,159,322 of record NC_041381.1, on the reverse strand, counting down.
GCCACAAAATGCGTTTACATGTGATCTGTAAAAAAATTGCGATACCACGAGGCCTCCGACATAATAGATCCCGTAAACTCGTCCCGCAAATGTTTTGCGGGACGTGTTTACGAGATCTGTTCCGCCCCGGAGGCCTCGTGGTACCGCAAATGTTTCTTAGCTTTATAAATTCTTGATTTTCAACAATATCAACCAAATAGAATCATAATATAAATTAAACATATGAGTATAAATGGTCCTAAAGGAAAATCACAATACAACAATCGTCTTCATTACAAATGTTCAAATTTAAATAATTATTACAACAAAAAATTGTTCAATTCACGCACAAATACCTACGAAATTAATTAAATAAAAGTAGGAATCTATTTCCCATAGAGTTGCCTCTGATGCTCAATAAGGCCTTTCTGGAGTTGGAAGTGTGAAACAAGGTTCTCGATCTTCTTGTAGGGGTCAAGAAATGCAGTGATCTCATCTTCTCCCCTGGCAGGCTTCACATGGCTACCAATATTGTCATAATAAAACTCTAAGTCCAAATCCCTCTCATCCTCGATGATCATGTTGTGTAAAATTACACAAGTAGTCATGCTATTTCTGAGGGTTTTCTTATCCTAGGAGCGGGACCTCGAGCAATAGCAAAGAGAGCTTGCAACATACCAAATGTCCTCTCGGTATCCTTTCGGCAAGATTCTTGTGCTTCGGCAAATCTTATGTGTTTCTTGGTTTTGTGGTCACTAATGGTCTCCACAAATGTTGACCATGAAGAATAAATACCATTTGCCAAATAGTACCCCATGGTATAGTCATGGCCATTTGATGGTATAGTTGCAAGCCGGAGCTTTGCCAGTAGCTAGCTGAGAAAATAGATGAGATCACTGCAAGACATTAATATCATTGAGAGACGCCGATAAACCAAAGAAACAATGCCAAATCCATTAATCACGCGAAGCCACGGCTTCGAGAACAATGGTGGGTTTACATTTGTGGCCGGTCTATTGCTCTACCCAAGCCACGGGGCAGTCCTTCCATCTCCAATGCATGCAATCAAAACTACCTAGCATGCCCCACCATCCTCTTTCTTCATTCATCGCCATGAGCTTCTTTGTGTTTTCCTTGTTTGGAACTCGAATGTACGCCCGGCCAAAAACCCGAATCATTGTCTTTGCAAAGACCCGGGCACATTTGATGGTGGAATCTTCTTCAATGTGAAGATATTCATCGATATGGTCAGCGGGAATGCCATGTGCAATCACTCTCATCGCCGCTGATATTCTTTGATATGCACCAAACCAAAGCAAACCGGCGGCATTCCTACGCCGAGTGAAAAAACAGCAATTCTGCTCGCAAGCTTCAACAATGCGTACGAAAATAGACCTACACATTTGTTACGCTTACGAAGGAGGTGAACCGGATATGTCGGTGCCTTGGCGAAGTAGTCCTTCATCAGCATCTTGTCGTCGAGAACTCGGTTGCGGGGAATGCATAGCCAGCCAATTGTGGATCAGCGACGCTTTCTTGCAGGACCCTTCTCACATTTGTCCATGAGATGCAACAGCACTAGGTTGTCGCCATCGTCATCCAGGATCATCTCTTCTATGTCCGAATCATCCGACGAAGATGACGACGACGACAAACTCGAATCCATCTAAAAAATTGTACGCTCGTGAATCTCTCCCAGTCTAAATTGAATCCAAATAGTCGATGGGCAATGGACATACCTTCCCGTAGAAGCAAAGTCGGCCGCCCGTTTCTTCTCCCCTGCTGACCCAACCAAAGCCGACCGTCCCTTTCTTCTTCCCATCCGGCCGAAGCAAAGCTGGCCGAAACCCCTTCCTCCCCCCCACACTGTTGTCCCTCGGGTTATTCCAAGGCCCACCGACATCGGAAACAACCAAATCCAGTGGCCACAAGGTTACGCACCAAGCTCTGGCGCGGATCGCCGCTAGCGCGAGGACACACCCCTTCCTCCCCCACACACGGCTGTCCCTCGGGTTATTCCAAGGCCCACCGACATCGGAAACAACCAAATCCGGTGGCCACAAGGTTACGCACCAAGCTCTGGCGCGGATCGCCGCTAGCGCGAGGACACAAATGGGCAACCCAGCCTCCAAATTTGATGGAATAGATGCAGCTCGGGGCGGCGGAGCTAATTGATGGCACGGGGCAGCCGGGAACACCAAGAACTGGAGGGGAGATGCGGCAACGGTGGGGAGTGAGACGGGAACAGAAGCGGGCGAAAATGGCCTTTGCACAAAGGAAAGGGGATCCAGCAAAAAATTGGGTAAATCTCGTAGATATGGCAGAAACGACCCAAAGTATGTAGGATCTGGCAAAAAATTTTGGGGATGGCCAATTTTGCGGGATCTATTGGGCTGGCAAAATCGCCCACGTCCCGTGAACTGACGAGTATTATGTCAGATTGCCCTGTTTACCGGATCTGCAAGAGATGCTTGTAATGGATCGACAGACCCCAAATCCTGTAATCTCTGGCCACGTGTGCTTTCAGCATCACATCACTAAGGTCGTTGCTTAGCTTAAGTTGTTAGTTGAGATGTCCGAGTCGAAGAACATCATCCACTTCTTTTCTTTTGCCGGGAGAAAGGCAAGTCCACTACCACATAGTCTGAGCGATATGCAATCGGCATAACCATCAGCCTAGCTAGGCCCCGCCGGCCGGCCATCCTTGTTGGAATAAGCCACAGCGTCTGGTGCGGCCAGGCTCGTCAGATGCGCGCGGGACATGCGGGACACACGAGTGCGGTCGGGCTAGTCGGGCGCGTTAGATTCGCGCGAGACGTGCGGGACACAGCGTGTGTGTGCATGTGTGTATGGTGTAGTGCTACAGCCGGTCGAGCTAGCTAGCTAGGTGGATTAGCCGTCCGTTGTGCGCGGCCGAAGCGTTCGCCTCAAGCACCTGAGTGCGGCGTGCATGTGTGGCGTGCATGTAGTTAGCTAGTAGCTAGGATCGTGGGCTCGTTAGTTGAACGCCAAGTCGTGTGGATCATGCTGTTAGTGGCCAGCATGGTGGACCGGCTATGCATGCGTGCGTGAGGTTACTTAAAGACTTGTAAGCTGGTTGCTTTGGTAAGGAGAATACAAGTGAGAAAAGGGCTGTACGTGCGGCCGGAAAAAAAAAATCTGTGCTTCTTCTACCTTCGTCCAGAGCTAGAGGGCTGCGGCAACGACAATCCTGGTGGATTCGGTGTGCTGGCGCGTGATGATTTCTGTGTTCTCCGAACAAGCGCGTTCAAGTATGTATGTGCGGCGCGGGCGCATCGACATGAAAAGTGACAGCGCCACCGGCACCGAGCACCACCGACACAGCCGGCCCTAGACAAGACTAGGTGGAGACTCAACTATGAAGGAAGGCAGTGTGAGTGTGTGAGTGAGGCCACAAATGGAAACACAACTTATTGCCTGCCGTTGGCCTAGGCTTTAAACCCAGCCTTATCAGCATGAGAAAAGGGATATGCTGAACGAGCGGTGAGTACGCCGGTGATCGTCCATCTCACCCTCACGGTGCTGCCGCTGCTGTCTTCTTTTGTGTGAAATATTTTGCAGTCGCTGGCGACGGTGGCCGGTGGTGGTGGTTCCCACCATTTGTGAACCAAATAATGCTAGCTCCAACCGCGCCTGTGTGTTTGTCCTGGTTTCCAAATAAGAATCTCATACGAGCTCAGGATGTCAGCTTTGGCTCTGGAGTGCATATACTCTCTGATTTTCTTGTATAGACCTTCTTGTTAGCGTAACAAGTGCGCTTGAAAAGTTTCATGCGAAATGAGATAGCAATGCTTCGTCCATGAAAAATAACATTAAATATAACATTTGGAGATAACATTCTTTTTTTTACACAGGTCAAAATTCGTAAGCTTTCCCTTCAAAAACTTGCAAGTAGCATTTGAATTTGACAAGAAACCCATCAATTTTTTTGAGAAAAAATAGCATTTGCCAAAAAAAAATTAGTGCGCAGAAGCATATCCTCTCAAAAACCTAATTTGTCACTCATACATTACTAGTTAAGGGGTATCCGACATGCTGCGTCCCCACTTTCACAATTTCTGTACGTGGGACTAAGACGAGGCGCAGCATATATCGACGAGTCTCTATCGACTTTTTATTTTCAAACGAAAACGGTTGGCCCCACTGCTCCAACTTTCATTAAAGGTGAGGTAATCGATCGACTTTATTTCATGATTATATAGTCCGAGTGTCACAACACATAGTAGGCAATTGATTATTGTACACTAGGAGTACTCCCTCTTTTCAATCTTTAGTTCCACAAGGAAAACATGTATTATGTTTAGAAATATATATTTTTAGATTTATCGATGAATGAAGTTTCTAACCATACAATTTTGTGGCATATTATACATGATTTATTAGTCATATCAAAGACCTAAAAATTCATGTCCAACTTACAAACCCTATTGAAGAGAGTTCCTAGTAACGCACTCAAGCTGCGGGATTGATAGGACCCGGCCACTAACTTTTTTTTTTTGAAGCACCCGGCCACTAACTTGAAATAGTGAGCATCCCTATCTGGATGTCATTCGGACGGCTCCTCCTTCTCCTCCACAAAAAGGTAGGGTTTTTGCCTCCCGTCGCCACCGCCGCAGGTCCGCCTCCTCTCCGATGGCCTTAGGGCCATGGGGGCGCAGTGGATCTCGGCAAGGGTCGGCGGGAGGGCTCCGATTTTAATCGTTTCTTCAGTTTTGCTAGGGTTTGTGTCCTGCTCAGGAAGACGAGACGGCGGCGGCTCCATGAAGATGGAATAAAAGTCTCCCCGCCTAGCCCCCGTTCCGGCGATGCGTCTAGCATCGTTGGTGGGCGTGTGGAGGTGTGTCTCCGGCGGATCTATCTTTGGTGGATTTGCTCGGATCTCGTCGTTGTTCGTCTACGTTCATGTGTCTTCGGATTGGATTTTTTTGATCTACGTTATTCTTCATCTGCGGTGGTTGCTGTTCTGGTGCGCTGGTCCTACGGGGCCTTAGCACGACGACTTCCCGACTGTCTACTACAACAAGTTGTGCCTGACTCCGGTGATGGAGGGGCGATGACGGCGGCGCGCCTTCGGCTCGCTTCAGTGCTGGTAGTTGTCGCTAGGTGGTCTACGGATCTGGATGTGATTTCTATTATTTCTGGTATTCGTTGTACTGCCATGATTGAAGATAAATAGATCGGAAATTTTCTCGAAAAAAAAAGGATGTCATTCAGACAATTAATGTTCCCGACAGCTTAAACCAGTACCTTTTCTAGTTCAATGAACTCGACGATACCTCGCGCGTTACTACAGTACTTTGAATGAACTAGATGATACCGCATCTTGGGTTTCCCTCGAGCACTCAATCGAAGAGACACGAGCTATAGTGACCACACCTCTATCAAGGCAACGACGCCTTTGGGTGTCACTGTCGTCGCCCTGACAATGATTTGGTGGAACCGAAAGCCTAGCTGGTCCACCCACGCATCACGGCTACCACTTCGCCGGCACGGACTCCAGGACCGACGCCACCGACCATCGTCCTAGGGCCGTCGCCCTAGATTCCAACCCTCGTTGCTGACAGTGGGCTCCCTTGTCATCACGCCGCATACTTTGCCACCGCGACCTACTAGCCAAGCCAAATCCAGCCACCACCTACACATGCACAACTACCGCAGCCCGGCCATTGCCCACCGGTGCTGAAAGCGCCAACATGGATCCGCCAAGCACCACCCTCACTATCTCACGCCGCAGCCCAGCCTGCAGATCACCTGCACCCATGACCCCTCTTGTAGCTGCTGAGCATCGCCCACCTTCGCGTCGCACATCACACCACCGCGACCACTGAGGGTGGAGAAGCCAGATCCGGCCGAGCCCGACCAGGATCCGACCGCTCTCGACGCCGATGACTTCCCCGCAGCTTGCCCACGCTTCCAAGAAGATATAGCCACCACGCACCAGCCGCCGGAGAAAGAAGCCGCCTCGCCACCATCTCCCGGGGTTCCGGCACAATGCAGGCTTGTGAC